>NW_017306635.1:44520-79736 GCF_000935625.1 Nanorana parkeri
GGGGGGGGTGAACTAGAAGAGAGTTCTGCTTTACAGTGACACTAAACTCAGGAATTAAATCTTAAAAAGTACCTTAACTATTAACAAAAACGTATGTTATTTGTGTATCACTCGGCTGTAGATCCACAAATCATCTCTGAATTGGTGGTGACACTGTCCTTCCTTCTGGAGGGGGGATACATTTGTTCCCCATGGTTCCTGTGTGTGTTGTAAAGTAGCCACGACTCCAAGCTCGCTCACATGATGAACTATAATTTCAATTAAAAGTAGTAAACTAAACATGAGATTTTAGTCCATCACAGGAGCGAGCTTGGAGCGGTGACTACTTTACAACACACACAGGGCCCATGGGGAACAAAAGTAGCCACCCTGCAGAAGGAAGGACAGTGTCACCGCCAATTTAGAGATGATTTGAGTGACAGGCAAATGAGATACATTTTTGTTCATACTTAGGGTACCTAAATACATTTTTAATATATAACTCCTGGATTTAGTGTCATTTTTTTTTTCATCCAGTTGTAGGTGTAGGCCCATTCAGTCCCTTTTGTCAGTAATCTTTTGATCCTAGAACACACCTGCTTGTGGTGCTTGTCCTCTAAATTGTGTCTTAGTCCCCATTCGCACCAGGGCATTTGTAGCTCATATTTTTCAGCACGGAAAAGCTTTGCACAAGAAATCACATTGATTTCTATAGTCCCCGTTCAGGTCTCAGCACAGCGTCGCACTGAGAAAAAAGCTGTGCACTTGAAAAAGGTACACAAGCATCTTTTTTGGAAAAAAAAATTGGAGAACGGAAGCGCCACTACCTGGCGCAATAAATGTGGCGGAGTTGGATGAGAGGGGTAGGTGATGTACTCACTAGGGATGCACAGATACTTTTCGAGTACCAGTGCAGATACTTGGCATTTTCATGAGAACTACCAGGGTTGCAGCGGTTGCAGCTGGGACCTGGCTCTGGCACTCCACCACTGTCCTAAAATCATTAGTCTGTATTGTTTTAGAAAAACTGTCACATGACAATAAACAAAAATGTATCAGTACTCGTACTTGTAAGTACTAAGCAAGTACCAGTACTCGTACTCGCAAAACTGGTATCTGTGCATCCCTTTATTTATATTTATAAAAACAAAATCGTACATTAAAACAGAGATGTACAAATCCCAGGAGCTCCGTGTGCTCCTTACAAATGACAGCGGCCTCCTAATTTTTGAATTTTTCTCTAGTCTAGTCTTGGAGCTCAAAAGTATCGGTACATGTACTCGTACTTGTACCAAGTACTGTACTTGGTATCTGTGCAACCCTAGTACTCACCTATGGTAGGTCGATCATTCGCTTTTGCGAAGGCCATGAGATGGAGTGGAACAGTGGGGGAGACGGTCCCTCTTAGGATGGGTGGTGTGGAGGTCCAACCGGATGGGGCAGATGTAAACACAAATATGGCAAGGTGAGATAAGGTGGGTGATCAAGAAAAGGGGGGAGATTCTGTAACTCATCGCAAGGAAAGTGAAGGCTGGCTCTCAACGACGGTGGTGGGCTCTTGTACTGCCTCGGTGCAGGGCTGTGGGATGATCCTCTGAATGAGTGCTGGCGTGGATGTCTTGTTGGATCTCTGCAGGCTCCGACGCTGGGGAGAGACGCGGTGCTACAGGGTGGGTAGTGCAGCTGCCGAGGTATTCCGACGTCCCTTGGCGTTGTCACCTGCCTGCTCAAGAAGGGGGTGAGGGTGGGTCCGAGGGGAGGCGGAGAACACTTTCATGCACACCCAACTCCACCCCCCCTCCAGCTTTTACCCCCGCAAATCCAAAGGGCCATACTTAGAGACATTCTACCAGGTCACCTACACGGACTTTGTGAAGTTATGCGACACATCACAGAGCAGTGTGAAACCGAACAAAGAGCATCCGAGAAACACCACAAAAAAAGCCAACCTCTCCAAAGCAGAACAAAAAGCACTCAAAGAACTGACCAACAACAAACAAATTGTAATCTGGCAAGCAGACAAAGGTGGAGGCATAGTCATCCAAAATCGCGTTGACTATATCAAAGAGGCACTACGGCTTCTGTCCGACACCAACACCTATCAGAAATTAGACTCAGACCCTTCTTCCCAATTCCTCTCCTCCCTCAAAACCCTCACTGATAAAGCCTTCGAAGGTAAAATCATCACCAAAAAAGAAAAATCGTTCCTTTGTCCCCCACAACCCAACATTCCCTTTTTTTACCAACTGCCAAAGATCCACAAAAACTGCAGCACACCACCGGGCCGCACCATAATCTCCAGCATCGATAGCCTCACCAGTGGCCTTTCCCGTTACGTGGACCACTTTCTACAACCGATTGTTACCACACTACCTTCCTATCTCAGAGACTCCAGCCACCTCATTGAGACATTACATCACTACTCTTGGGAACCCTCATACCACTGGGTCTCTCTTGATATATGTTCTCTCTACACATCTATCCCCCATGATGTAGGCCTGCAAGCATTACAACACTTTCTATCCCAACAACCAGAATTACATCACAAGCAGGCACAATTCATCATCAATGCCACCAAATTCACTCTCGAGCACAATTTTTTCACCTTCCTAGAAAATTTCTACCTCCAGATCCAAGGCACAGCTACGGGAGCAAACTACGCCCCTAGCTATGCCAATCTGACCATGGGCCTATGGGAGGAATTCCACATTTGGAAAAATAACCCTTTCGCCCGCCACCTCATCTTTTTTGGCCGGTACATAGATGACATTATCATCATCTGGGATGGCCCAACCGACACAATTCAGGAATTTGTGGCATACTGCAACACTAACCCCTCCGGTCTAAGTTTCACCCATGTCACAGACCAGTACAGTCTAATCTTTTTAGACCTGGAACTCACACACTCAGATGGTAAAATTATCACCAGAACACATTTAAAACCCACGGCAGGCAACTCTTACCTTCACTTTAAAAGTTGCCACCATCCCCTTTGGAAACAAAACATCCCTAAACGACAATTTTGGAGAGTGAACAAGAACTGTACCAAGAAAGAGGACTATGTCAAACAAAGCCGTATCCTAAAAGACAAATTCCTTGAAAAAGGCTACCCGAAACACCTCATCACCAAGCCCCGCGACCAGTTCATCACAACGGTCCAGAAACCACCATCTAAAAAACGGGTTCACCCACAGCCCAAAAAAGTAGCTTGCTTCATCACTCCTTTTAATAATAGATACAAGGCCATCAAAGCCATCCTCGAAAAAACTGGCATCTGTTACTGTGCGACCCCCAACTAGGACCACTACTCCCACCTAAACCGTCCGTCATCTTCAAAAAATCCCGCAGCATCAAGAACATAGTGGCACCTAGCAAAGTTTCCTTCCCTCTACCAAAACTCAGACAGACACTTCTGTTCAACAACAGAACAGGGGTACATAAATGTAAAAAACGTCTTTGCCTCACATGCCAATTCATCCCTCACGGCCAGTCTCACTTCCATGACAGGTTGGGCAACAAATTCCCAATGACCCAGTTCATCACTTGTGCCCACAATCACGTCATCTATTGCCTACAATGCCCCTGCAATCTATTCTATATAGGCCGTACTATCCGCCCCCGAATCGGGGAACACAGGAGGTTCATCGAGGATGGCTGTACTGAACACAGCCTTCCCCGCCATTTTCTCCTAAAACATCAAAAGAACCCAGCCCACCTGAAGGTTTTTGCGATAGAACAGATATCGTATAAACTACCACCAGCTGAAAGATTCCACCGCTTATGCAAGCAAGAGACATACTGGATCTTCAAACTAAACACGCTGTCCCCCCATGGTTTGAATGAGGAATTGGAAACTAACACCATCATCTAACCCCTCCCCCCTCAACAACCAGTCACGTTCCATCATGTATCACTTCTACACCAGTAGCTAACAAAAAAAGCTATCTGACATTGTCTATTTCTATCACTTTATTTAACACGGCCCTGGTACCACTTGACAGTATCTGGGCACACCACTTTAATTGACACGGCCGCAGTACATCGGCTAATCACGCCCACCACCTCATCAGTCACATCTTTGACTCGGGACTCTACATTAATAGATGCCCGTTTTTGAACCTTGAACACGCCCACCTATGCTTAGCCCAACCTCTCAGCTTCGGCTTAGCCGTCCGAACTCATTCCCAGTCCTTGACCCCTCCCACTCACTCTTGGCCCTATCACAATCCATCAGCTCCTCCCATACACCGGGGCTCCTCCCCACCCCAACACTTAAATACTCTGATTCCCGCCAACGCCGTCTCCACCGACTTCAACACATCGGCTTGAAAAAGAAGGTATCACCTTCGAAACGCGTCGCAAGCACGAACCCATGACCCACTGAGTGTTCCGAACACTCCATCTCTTCACCAAGCCTACATCCGCTGTTTTTTGGGGCTCCGCCCCCTCCATCGCTCCACATCTCAGCACCGGCATCGGAAGCCGACAGCTTGTGGACACAGACACGCCGGACCTTCAGGAGGCCCCAGTGTGCATCCACCTCCGCCTCCCCTCCGGACCCACCCTCACCCCCCTTCTTGAGCAGGCAGGTGACAACGCCAAGGGACGTCGGAATACCTCGGGAGCTGCACTACCCACCCTGTAGCACCGCGTCTCTCCCCAGCGTCGGAGCCTGCAGAGATCCAACAAGACATCCACGCCAGCACTCATTCAGAGGATCATCCCACAGCCCTGCACCGAGGCAGTACAAGAGCCCACCACCGTCGTTGAGAGCCAGTCTTCACTTTCCTTGCGATGAGTTACAGAATCTCCCCCCTTTTCTTGATCACCCACCTTATCTCACCTTGCCATATTTGTGTTTACATCTGCCCCATCCGGTTGGACCTCCACACCACCCATCCCAAGAGGGACCGTCTCCCCCACTGTTCCACTCCATCTCACAGCCTTCGCAAAAGCGAATGATCAACCTACCATAGGTGAGTACATCACCTACCCCTCTCATCCAACTTCGCCACATTTATTGCGCCAGGTAGTGGCGCTTCCGTTCTCCCATTTTTGTTTCCTATTAGCACACCTGTTGGACACCACGGTCCGAACACCACGGAAGCTGCACACCCACAGAGCAATATAAGATGCTTCTATTGGTCTACAAAGGGGTAAACAAACACCCCACCCTCCTTCAAACTTTCCACACAGAAAATCTCCCCAAACTCCAGTCACATACGGGGTACCCACCAAGTACCGCAACTCGCCCCGCCTCTGACGAGCGCCACACATGGGGTAAAACTCTTTGAACAAAAAAAAACATATTTTGGGGGGCAGAACAGCACAATTAGGAATAGGAAAAAGGGTCACATCGTGCTGATCTCCCTAAAAAGGAGGTGCATAATTGACAAGCTTGCGAGGAGCTATAAATGCCCTGGTGTGTCCTGGTGGGACTTAATCATACTCAGGCCAGGATATTTTTTTTCATAGCTTATTAGGATTACAGTCTGCTAGGAACTAAGCCACATACTGCACATTCTTCATTGCCATGAAACAAACATTTGCTTTATGCAGTTCAAATGCGTGATGGGGCCTTCCTTGTTATGTACAACACTGACAGTGTTCTAACCTTTCTAATGAACACTATGCTTCAAAACATGTTAAACAATTAGGTGCAACTCCAAGCAATGTTTTTCTTTTAATTTTACGTTGAGGAGAAAAAGGCTGGGATTGTTATTTCATAAGGGAAAACGTTTCTGACTTCTTGACCCAGTGACAATTGCTATTAGAACAGAAAGTGAAGGAAAATATCCTAAATGAGGATCTAGATGGCCTAACATTGATTCTAACCTTTCTCCACTCCATAAAAATATCTGAAGTTCCACATTAACAATAGGGTAGTTGGTTGAAGACAAGCAACAACTATGCTGTGTACCTGGGATTCTAAAGGACCTCTGTGACAAGCAACAACGTGTGCAGCCAGTGGGCTACATCTCATTAGTAATGGTGCCTTTGGAACTGTGTTACTATGGGTTCTTAGAACTGCTACTCAAGTTAATGAGCTGTAGAGTCAGCTGAGACCTCAGCTTGCTTTTCCTCACTGCTGTAATGGACACATCTTAACAATCAGAATAATCTTTACATTATGTTATTTTTGAGGTATTTGAGTTAATTGTTATTATAATGCAAAGATATTATAGGGCTCTGGAGATGTTGTTGGACAAAGAAGAGACACGTTATTACATTTTCATTGAGTTAAAAAGAGAAGCATGATAGAAAGGAGACAGACAAATAAACAAGAACATGTCAAGGATTGGAGACACTCACAACTCCACTCTCATATACAGCTCCCAAACATCCATCTTTTGGAACCAAGTGTTTTTGTCCCTCTCTCCTTCCTAGTTGTCCACCTTTTGAAACCACATGCCCCAGTCCCTTTTCCTGTCTCATTCATACTCTTTATAATCGGATAGACTTCTATACAAATATAAGATTGAATGATCAAAAGTTTTATACTACACTAAACCTTTCATCTAGCCCAGGGGTAGGCAACCTTGGCACTTTGGATGGGGTGAAACTACAAGTCCCATGAGGCATTGTGAAACTCTGAAAGCCACAGGCATGACTCCCAGAGGCAGGGAGGGATTTGTATTTTCACCACAGCTGGAGTGCCAATGTTGCCGACCTTTGATGTAGCCTCTAAATATTGCACTTTTTCATTTTTAAAAGCACATATAAACAAAAAGTGATGAAAAAAGCACTTGTGAGTTTAACCAAACCTTTTTGTGTATTCATTTTGCATATTATTATTATTATCATTACATAGTATTTATATAGCGCCAACAGTTTGTGCAGCGCTTTACAATATAAGGAAGACATTACAGTTACAATACAATTATTTGTTTTTGCATATATACTTTGTGTCTTAAAGTGACATTAAACCCTCAGATTTTTTAACATAAACGAATACTGTAATGTGTGCCTTACTGTAATCCATGGTTGTTTCCGTTCTCTTTGCTGCTCTTCCTTTTTAAATCCTCATGTCTTCTCATGCTTTGGGAGAACTTCCCTTTTCAGCTCAGGGCCTCTTCCTGTAGTGCTGGCTCAGGTTACAAGCCCATATAAACGTATAGACAGACACCGTGTATCTATTCCTTAGACAAGGCAGTCTGCTGCAAAACAAAAGTTCTGCAGAGCATGAGAACAGATACAGATTTAAAAGGAAGAGCAGCAAAGAGAAGGGAAACTACCATGGATTACAGTAAGGCGCACATTGCAGTATTGTTTTATGTTAAAAAATCTGAGGGTTTAATGTCACTTTAAGGTTTCCTTCTTTCCTGTCTCAGAAAAGTTGAGATGTGTGCTCATACAGAGAGCAGTTGGGTACATGCTGATTTAAGGTTGCCATGGAATTTTTGTTTTTGTAATTGTAATTGTACTATAATTTATGCACTCAGGAGAAAGAATTCATCTCATCCCATGTCCCCATTTTGGACCTGTTACCCTATTCGTATTGGAAGCATCCTCTCTTGTCTTCCATCACAGCCACAGCCCTGATTTTTCAAGAAAAAATCTTTCTCCCCAGAATACAGACACCAGAAGAATTTTTGGATAACACATAAAAGAAGCACTGGTCCTCCAGGTTTCAGGAAATGAATGATCTGGGTGCTTGCTGCTGGGAGCATGTCACTGACTCAATGATAGTAGCTCTGCTCCCGTATGCTATTAGGGACTCCCAAATAGCATTCCAGAGTTCCTGAATTCTATTCTATTCGGATTCGGAAGTAGAGCTGTCATAATAGCTCAATGTGTTAGCTCTGCTTCCGAATAGCAGAGCTACTATCATTGACAGCTCTGCTCCTGGATGTCAACAAATGGGTGGAACAATTCCTATGACATCACGACTCGCTCCACCCCTTTGTTGACATTCGAGTCAGAGCTGTCATTTTGCGGCGGTGCTCATTGAGATCATACGGGTCGGCATGCATTGGGTATTTTTTCTTTCTACGATTTGGCGGCTGTTGCCTATCATGATTGACATGGATCTACATTTCTGGACAACGTGATTGACCTGTGGATTACATTGATGGACACTTTTTTTTAATAAAAAAATTGTCAAAAACCTTGGTGTGTGTTTTTTTTCCCCCTTCAAATAAAGGACTTTTGTTTACAGTGTGGTGTGTTTATTTACAGTTTGAGTGGTGAAAGAGTAGGGGTAACAACTACCCCTTACTCATTCACGGGGGGGGCATCTAGGTGCCCCCTGTATGAAAGGCAGCAACCAGATTTAGACAAGCGCCCCCCCCCGGCAAAGCACCCTCCCCATGTCAAGGGCAAATGGCCTTGTACCATACAGGAGGGAGGTTGCACACATTCATCCGCGCTTTCCTGCCAGGCTGCTGCTCGGATCAAGGGTCTGGTAAGGGGGGACCCCACCCATTTTTATTTATTTTTTGCACATTTTAATTATTATTTATTTAATTTTTGTATTACTTTTTTTTTTTAAACATTTTGACAATACTCAGTATAAAGCAACAAAGGTACTACAATCTAAAATTCCCACCAGATTTAAAGGGATGGGACTCCATGCTGTTTTTTATTATTGTTTTAACATTTAACAACAAACTCATTCAGACTGACTTTCAGAAAAAAATTCGTATACATTCGGATTTGTCATTTTTTCATTCAGAAATTCGGATGCATTCAAATGTCTGAATTTTTGAAATTTCGTTCAAATATCAATTCGAAAAAAAACTAATCACAACTTTCTACAGTAGACTATCCAAACAGGCTGAAAACTGAACCCTAGGAAAAAAAATACCTTCAAAGTTGGTTTCCCCCAACGCTGTAAGGGCTAAATGCTCATTTTTGCCTAGGGTACCATGTAAAGGGGCATTTACCTTATTCCTTACTCTGGCAGTCTCCCTCTCTATGGGACAGGTCCCAGAAGCCTTTTCTATAAGAAAATCCACCAGTCACAGACTCACTGATGTCATCAAGTACAATGCAGGGCCATTAGCTTTGCGTTGTATGTGAGGAGTCCAAGGGACCTCCCAAACTGTCATAGAAAAGAGGAGAGTGCCCAATGATGGAGGATTGAGGAATGAGGTAAGTAAAAGTGCTTGCTACAGGTACCGCTACAGACAAGCATTTAATCCTTACAATTCAGGGAGGATAGATAGATAGATAGATAGATAGATAGATAGATAGATAGATAGATAGATAGATAGATAGATAGATAGATAGATAGATATGACATAAATACAGTTTTATGTGTGTGCAACCTAGAAAGAAGGGTATTGCAATTTCTGAATGCGGTCGCTATCAGGAAGTGTATCCGGAGTCATTTGTGGAGGAACAAGTTAAAGAAATGTTTATTTTAGGCTGTCATTCATCGGTGGACTTTATAAATGGAGTTAGCTGGTACTTGACGAATGCTAAGTGGGAGATAATGTCATACACAGGATGGGATGAATGACAGCTTCAGAGAGTGAGTGGGCTGTGGTTGGAGCAGAGCTGATGCATTTCCAGCCATAGGTTATACAGACATTAATTGGAAGGAAGTAGATATTTTAGCAAGTCAGAGAAAATATATGCCATTTCAGGGTAATGTGTGATTATATTATATGTTGTGTTTAGCATTCTCCACAGGTAATGTTAACAATACATTTGCATTGTGTGGTTTTCACAAAGGTCACGGCAGGCAACACACAGTTACATGTCACAAACAGTGCCTTTGCACCTATACCTAGATGATTACTATGGTAAGGTCACTGGGGTAAGGTTATACAATACACAAACATACATCATAGATGAACAAACACTCTTCATCTATATTTGAAGTATAAGTTCAGCCAAAACATTTTTAGTTTTGGGTAGTCGGGAAGGATTAGAAAAAAATTATCATGGGTTTTCACCATTCCCTACTCTATCCAAAATGGCTTTAGGATATGAGAATTAGTGTTATTATAATAATTATCATGCATTTACAGTATATAGCACCAATACACTTCAATGATGTCCCTAGACTTTTTGCCACCTGAGGTGATGGTGGTGGGGGAATAGGGTGGTGATGCAGATGGTGACACTGCCCTCTGCAGACCTGGAATGTTCTGGCCAGCATCCCACCCAGCTCCTGGTTGCCAGGAGCTGGACAGGACACCGCCCAGAGCATCCCAGGTTGCTAAGAGCCGGGCAGGGAAGATGTGTATGGCCAGGATGATCTTAGCAACCTGGGACGCTCTGAACGGAAAGGGGGTGGCATTCTGCAGCAGAGTGACCACTATACAACATACATGCCACTCTGCCTGCCCCCCCATGTAACCCAAAGAAATGCTGCCTCATTAAAGCCGGCCCTGCAACAGTTTTCAGAGCACGTTTACAAACTAAAGGAATACAATACAGTTACAAACAGTTCAATACAAGAGGACTGTGAGGGCCCTGCTTGTGATAATTTACAATCTAAAAAGGACAGGCAAATGATGGAAGATCTAATAAATGTGAGGAATGTGCTGATGGAGAAAGTGGGAGTACAGATTTTTGGTGGAGATGGGATAGGCGTCTCTGTAGAGAGGAGTTTTCAAGAATCGCCTTAAAGCAGATGGAGTAGAAGATAAATGGACAGAGTGAGGAAGGAAGTTCCTAGGGTGAGAGAACTCTAGAGAAGCTCTGAAGGTGAGTATAGGAGGAGGTGATGAGGAAGTTAAAAGCAGAAGGTGCTGGAAGGAGCAGAGTAGACAGATCAGGTAATATTTTAAATCAAGGTTGGGGATGTAACGGGGCAGAGTTGTGGATTACTTTGTATGTTGTTGTTAGTATTTTGAATATAACACTTTGTGCTGGCAGAAACCAGTGGAGGACTTGGCAGGAAGGGGGAGGTGGCCACTGAGTAGTTGGTGAGGTGGATGAGTCTAGCAACTTTATTCATGACAGACTTGACGTGGGGATAGACTGTGCAGATGTAGGCCAATGAAAAGAAAGTTGGAATAGTCAAGGTTAGAGAAAACCAGGGAGTAAATTAATAGCTTTGCGGTGTTGTTTGTTAAGAAGGGGCGAATTCTGGATACGTTATGGTGGATAAGGTGGCAGGATTTGGACAGTAACTGTGGGCAGTGATTAGATGTGTTACACATTGAGCTGAAAACAAAATTACCATTTAAAAGTAACAATTGACATAGCCAGGGCAAGGGGATGAGCACTGCACTTGTTGTAACTCTATACCTCATATGAACCAGAGGAATTTTTACTTTTTAGATATGAGCCTATTGACTCATCATAAAAATATAAAGCAGACACAATAAAAACAGGTAGTTAAAAGGAGTAAAAGCTGAGGTTGAATACACAAAATAAACACCAATAAAGTAAATTGCTTCAATAAAAGCAGCAACAAGGTAAAATTTGAGGTTATGTCACAGTGTGATTCTACTTAGACACAGTCCAGTCCAAGAATATATATCAGAATGCACAAATGCAGGGGTTAAGTGGTATAAACTGCATAAGGAGGGAATGTGGAGTGAAGGAATGGGATGTGGAGGTGGAAATTACCAAGTATTGTATAGTATTGGTAGTCTTTCCAACTAGGATTGGTTGCAAAGGAGTACAAGCTGAGGTTGAATACAAAAAATAAACACCATTAAAGCAAATTGCTTCAATAATAGCGGCAAAAAAGTTAGAATTTGAGGTTATGCCACACTGTGGTTCTACTCAGACACAGTCCAGTCTAAAAATACATATCAGCAAGCACGAATGCAGGGGTTTAAGTGGTATAAACTGCATAAGGAGGGAATGTGGAGTGAAGGAATGGGAGGTGGAAATACCCAAGTATTGTATAGTATTGGTAGACTTACCAACTAGAATTGGTTGGAATTAAGAAAAAGAAAGAATAAAATGCAAAGCAAAATAAAAATAGGGGAGGAAATGGGGGTTGAGCCAAAAGGACCAGATAGAACATAGAGGCCAAGGGGTAACAAGACTCCAGGGACCTTTAGGGATACTATGTTTGTTCTGCAGCTATTCAAACATAACAAAGTCCCATTTTCTGAACTATGCTTGTTTTGTTGTAATGTTTGTGTCTGATACACCATGCAAAAGCTAGAGGACCATTGACACCTGTAGGGAATGAAGGACTTCCAGGAAAAGACAGGATGGGTGTGTGTTTGGAGATGAATGTTCCTTGGTTAAGTCCTTTAACTAAGTCCCATACCTGAAGGGAGTGGATCAGAATAGGACTTCTAATTGGGCCTCTTATCCTCAGGGGCAGAGCACGTTATATACAGTATACCAATGGGGGAACAAGCATACACATCTAAAGAGACCCACAGGACGGTCCAATGTGGCATGGAATATGTTGTGTTGTGCAACCTTTGCTAGTTGGTAATATTTTGTTGTATGAGGGATGCCCTTGGTTCTTAGGCATGAACAGGATAAGTTCTCCCACCATATGAATGTTAGGATGTTTGATTGAATCCCTCTCAGGCGATATGTAGATATGATTTTATTTTCTATAGAATCTATGGACAAAAAGGTGTGTGTTTTTTTTATTTAAAGTTTAATTTCATTTTTGGAGCTTATTCCCACACACATAAGTACAGATGTATGGATGTGCATCATACGCCCATATGTCCGTATTTACATTCATTTGCATAAGCCCTTATTTTTATACTATAAGTATAAAGTGTTAATTTGTCTACTTGATAATGACCCTAAAATGAAATTTCCCGTACAGAGCATGGTAAAGTTATTTAGAAATGAAATAAAGACTTTTTCTTTTTTTATTGTGTATTTTTTTGTAGTTCCACTGCAAAAGTGAGCAAACAAAATGAGCTAAAATAAGTACAAATGGTCGAAAAGAAAAAAAGAGCAGAAAAATAACAGATGGACGTCATTTAGGGCTGATTGAGACTAATTTATGTTTTTTTTCAACTACTACATTTGACAAAAGAAAAAAAAAAACAATCTTCCATCTGGACAGCTAATCCAATATAAATATTTCAACTTAGTATATGCCTTTACATTAATAAATTACATAATTAAATATAATTAAACATTATAGTATCACATAGCATATCTTCTTTTCTTCTACCTATTTAAATTTCATATTTCATCATTCTTCCTTTTATGAATAATGGATAATTAATAACTGCCCTCCCACACATCCATACACATGTACAACAATACTCAAAAAAAACCAAAAACACACCTCTAGTTCTAGACTAATTTAGGGTTAAGAACCAATTAAGCACAATTTGTATTTGGTATTTAGAAAAAATTAAACTTGTTTTAATCTCTTACGTAATTGCCCAGCGATGTTGTCTGATATGACCAGTTGCACCGCCTTCACCCACAGGAAATTTAAAGGATATTTCCATTTTTGCAGTGAAATTTAAATAACCTCCCCCTATATGTTGGTTATGTGTTCTCATTCATGCAGCATACCTACAAGTTATACAAAAATATATATTTTCTACCTTTTTAGCAGTTTGTTCGGAGCAGCATTATACATAGCACTCTATAGACAGATCTTTTTCTTTGCATGGTTTTGCTTTTAAAAATGTGCATTTCTCCTTGCATATAGATGTCTATGGGAGCAAAACTGTGCGGGATCCAGCTGAAAATGGCTCCTGCATCTTTTTGCACGGCAGGCATTTTGCTAAGAGCAACGCAACGCTAAGGTGTGAAGCGTGGTCATTGACGTGCATTGAAATGTATGTTTTGCGTGATTTCGCATGGATAGATCTTCGCGTAAAAACATTTGGGTGTGAACCAGGCCTAACATACACTATCTTCAGGCCTATAAAGTGATACAGGAGTTAAATCTTAAAAATACATTCTAGTACCTTAATTATTAACAAAAATGTATCTTATTTGTGTATCACTCGGCTGTAGATCCTCAAATCATCTCTGAATCGGTGCTGACACTGTCCTTCCTTCTGGAGGGTGGCTACTTTTGTTCCCAATGCTCCTTGCATGTGTTGTAAAGTAGTCACCGCTCCAAGCTCACTCCTGTGATGGACTGCAATCTCATGTTAAGTTTACTAATTTGTATTAAGATTGTAGTCCACCACAGGAGTGAGCTTGGAGTGGTGGCTACTTTACAACACACACAGGGACCATGGGGAACAAAAGTATCCACCCTCCAGAAGGAAGGACAGTGTCCCCTCACTACCCAACACCCAAAAAATGTTGTGCTTTACTTTTTTGTGGTTAAACATTTGGGTATGGAAAAAAATCAGCTCTCTAAATTGCAAATTTCCATAAAACATGGTACACCTTACCTTGAGGATAGTCTTCCACAGTTTGGAAGACTATTTATGGGTGACTTGTTATCTGCAATGACTTTGATGTGTCAAATGTCACTCTTGACCTGCAGAGATAGCTGTGGGTCAGATGTCACACCTGACCTATACTTTCTAAAGGCATGTGTTATGTATTCTTGTTATGTGTTGTAGTGAAGACGAGGTGTCAAAGTCACACTTGACCTGTGGCAATGATAATGTGCTGGGGTCCTGAATGAAATGCATGCAAGAGGATGGTGATAGTTTATCAGGGGGCAAAGCAACATGCACGGTACATTAGTCTTGTCATACAACACTGAGGGTGCGTACTATAATAAATGTCTATGTGGTTCTGCTGAAAGCACTGGTAGGAAGGCATACAAAAGCAAAGGTCAACATCTTAGACTTTCACAATGTGTACTAGGTATCAAATCTATAGATAAAATCCAGTGTTTGTAATTTATAGTAATATGTATGTGGGACTGTAGAAATTAATACAATATGTTGCAACAATCAATGGATGAATAAAAAAAAGAATATATATATTGTAATGTTTGGGAGCTCACAGGGCACTCGCACAGGTTTGGTTTTTCCATGAACCAAAAGTCAAATAAGGCTTAACTTCAGCATATAACACAAAGTAAAGTTAATTTATCTTCAGCAAATATGTTAGATTGTCTCATCGAATCAAGGTTGTCCCGTTCACTCACAGTGTCCCAGTCACAGGACTTTAACATTTGCCTCAACAAACGCCTCAGTGGTACTTCATATTTTAGCCACTTCCAGCAGCTTTCCACACACCTTATGTGCCTGGCTCTCTCAGCCTGTCAAATCCTCCAGCCTCCCTGGCTGTTCCTGGTGAGGCTGCTCTCAGCCACCCGATCAGCCCAGACTGGTCGTTGGCAACACCTGGGCCCCAGGACCGGAGATTTCCTCCCACCCAGAGCTCTAAAAAATCTCCAGAGCTCCGGATCCCAGCTACAATTAGGAAAACCCGGAAGAATCTGAAAAGCCAGGTTCTCATTTATAAAATGGTTTACATTCTGGACCCTCTCAGCCCCTCTGGCTGAGAGTCCTGGGTGCCAAAGCTGCCATACTACACAGTGGCATTGTCATGCACTGCCACAATATACCGTATTTTGCGATCCATAAGGCACACCGGTACATAGGACGCAGGCAGTTTCTGTCACAGTTTCTGTGACAGAAGCTGCAGTAAGTGACTGCTGAGACAAGTGGTGCTGTGATTACAGCGCCACGGTCTCAGTGATCACACAGAGCAGACGAAGAATGGACGTTCTTCATCTGCTCTAGGGGCTCTATGGTGAGCTCTTATCCCGTGAGAAGCAGGGGACCCGAAAACCACGGGGGGACAGATCACTTGTAAACGAGCAGCGGCTTCCACTGTACTTTTAGCTCTGCTTTAGCAGGGCTAAATGTCCAAGAAACTAGGGATTCACTCCATAAGACGCAGACACATTTCCCCCCGCCTTTTGGGGGGGGGGGGGAAAGTGTGTCTTATGGAGCGAAAAATACGGTATTTCCTGTCAACCACTGATAGTTTTAGAAGCATGGTTACTCATGATATACAGTGCAAATTTATTCTGCAGATGACCTTTTTTTTATAAGATATTCCACATTACTATTATGTTTCTTTCACAACATATGGTTGGCATTATTAATGAAATAAAAGGTTATTTTTAAATTGTATGTATTCTTTATACTATGACCAAAAAAAGGGAAAAAATTAAACTTACAAAAATGGAATGGAAAAGTTACTTAGAGGAAGCAGAGAAATTAGTTTATTAAGACTAATCAAATGATAAATAGGAAACATTTTTTGCCAAATGTTTTTTCTTGACTTTACAGGTCTGTTGAAATGCTTCCATTTACCAATAACATATGTAGTTGTTTATAATGTAAGTAAGTTCATTGCCTTACCAAAAAAGCCACACACTCTAATATTTTGCTGTACCGCCTTTAGTTTTGATTACAGCATGCATTTGCCATGGCATTTTTGCGATAAGCTTATGCAATGTCACAACATTAATTTCCATCCCGAGCTGGATTCATTATTCACCAAGATCTTGTAGTAATGATGATGGGAGAGGCAGAACACTGTGTAAAGTCTTCTCCAGCACATCCCAAAGATTCTTAATGGGGTTAAGGTCTGGACTGTGTGGTGGCCAATCCATCTATGAAAATGATGTCTCATTCTCCCTGAACCACTCTTTCACAATTTGAGCCCAATGAATCCTGACATTGTCATCTTGGAATATGACCAATGTGCCATCAGGGAAGAAAAAATTAATTGATGGAAAAACCTGATCATTCAGTATATTCAGGAAGGCAGCTGACCCTATTTGTTGGGCACATAACATTGCTGAACCTAGACCTAACCGCCTGTAGCAACCCCAGATCATAACACTGCCCCGAATCCAGGTGGGTACTTTTTTTTGGCTAGGCAATGTAGTTATATGGTGTTTATTAATGAAACCCCTGAATAAACTACAGTGGATTCTACTGGATCCTACTCTGAGTCTTCCTGGTGAGTTGGATTCTGCCTTTGGATACCATCAGCGAGCTCAGTAGGTTGTCATACTATCCATACAGACTAGTCTCAGGAGGTATGTTCAAATACATAAATCAGTGGTTGAGACAGAACATGTTTATATTTAAAGAAGAAATCCGGGCAAACTAAAACTCACCCTTGCAGTGAGGCTACCCCTGCACTGCAAGGGTTAAGTCCTTGTTTTGATCTAGGGGACTCAAAACAGATATACTCACCTGATCCTTGGTCCAATCAACTCCCTCCGGGCTGCTAAACCGGTCCCTGCAGCCTCTTCTACCCTGGGCTCAGGTGGTCTAAGGACCACTGAAGTCATCACATCTTATGCAGATCTATTGACCTGCATTAGGTATGAGAACGCTAAGGGAAATTCCATAGCTCATGTGGAGGGAAGAACAGTGAACGCTGACTACTAGAGAACTGAGGATCAGGTGATTACTACTCAAAACAAGCAATTAACCCTTGCAGTGTGGGGGTAGCACCACTGCAAGGGTACTTTTTTTTTTACCCAGAGTTCATTGAAAAATAGCCCTGCAGGATTTAATGTGAAAAAGTACAGCATTACCTGTGATACTTACCTTCTCTATAACCAGGACCTTGACATTGATCATGTAATCAGCACAACACTGCGAAAGGAACTTTTATTAACATCGTGTGAATGGAAAAATAAAAAAAATAACCTCAAGAGGAACCTGGCAGAATAGATGTATTGAAGCTTCAACCAATGTCTTGCTAGCACCAAGGCTGCCATCCTTCTTCCATTCATTGGTGACATGTGAGTCATTTATCTGGCAAGTTTCAAATGTACCATATTGCAACGCAACATGTGTAGTCAATGTGTGAATAAGTCTTTGGTACAAAAAGCAATTCACTGAATTTGCACTGAACAGGAATGCATTATAAGTGACAAAGAAAAGCATTGCTTGAAATCACTAGGTACTAATAAAAATCTGACTGACATTCAACAAAGATCTAGAATACTTTAGAAATATGGTAAATGTGTATTTAAAGTGTTATAAAACTGAGGCATTCAATCTCAAAAATGCATTCAAGTACCTTAACTATTAACAAAAATGTATCTTATTTATGTATCATAAATAAGGCTGTAGATCCTGAAATCATCTCTGATTAGGTGCTGACACTGTCCTTCCTTCTGGGGGTGGCTACTTTTGTTCCCCATGGTCCCTGTGTGTGTTGTAAAGTAGCCACTACTCCAAGCTCACTCCTGTCATGGACTATTATCTCAAAACAAAGGAGTAAACTCAATGTGAGATTGTAGTCCATCACGGGGCATGTTTGGAGCGGTGACTACTTTACAACACACACGGCCGGGACCATGGGGAACAAAAGTAGCCACCCTCCAGAAGGAAGGACAGTGTCAGCACCAATTCAGAGACGATTTGAGGATCTACAGCCGAGTGATAGACAAATAAGTTAATTGTTAAGGTACTTGAATGCATTTTTAAGATTTAAATATTGAGTTTAGTGACATTTTAAAATTTGCACAAGCTGTTTTTAAATACACAATGTTAGCTGTAGTAGATTATGATAGGAGCAAGCAGTTTGTACTAAATTTTGAATTTTAAGCAACAATTTCCTGTGAAATTATGCAAAGTGTAAAGCATTACACTTTGCATAATTGAGAAAAGAAAAATGGCTACACATTTCCTTTTTTCCCCATTGGTCTCCTTGTGAAGCTGAAACAGCATTTCAAACTGTAAAGAGTAAAACAGGTATTGTTAAGTCATCTTAGCCATAAGGTCCAGGCAGCATGAACAAATACAATATGATCTAGTGATCCAGGTGAATCACCTGAGCATTACAAATGTTTTATATTTAGAATCTATTAGAATAAAGGTCAGTGCTGAAATTCCTCTCCGGGTGGTGTGCTCTTTCAGAACCTAATCCAAAACTAGTTTAAGAAAGAAGCAATAACCCGATAAAGGAAACCGCAGTTGTGATTAAAGGGTAACTCCGCTTTAAAAATATAAAAATAATTTTAAAAAAAAGCTTTACAAAGTGAATATAATATATACAGTATAATGGTCGCAGAAGCCATTTTGTAATTTAATGTTATTAAAAATGACCTTTCCATTTAAAGCTGTAGCTGCGGTAATCTTCTAAATCGATCAAAAATATTAAATGCAATATAGCATTTAATATTGTGTAATAGGGGTTCTATACACAGTTATACATGGAACACCCCCAGAAATGTCACTTCCTGCGGAACGCCCCCAGAAATGTCACTTCCTGCTTCTGTGATTGGTGACTGATTTTCCCAGAAGTCTGCACTAAGATACACGTATAATTTTTGGAACCCCTTGCAAAAGGAAATTAATTTTTGGCGAGATACCCCCAAGGGTTATTTACTACTAAAGGGATGCCAACACTGCACCTTTCCTCATTAGAACACAGAAAGTCCACCAACTGATTATAATTAACCCAGACCCTCACATTCAGGAATCAGTCTGGAAAGCACATGCAGCCACAAACAGCTTTTTCTTCAGAACAGAAACAGATAGAATCTGCAACAAAGCGTGTTAACATCTGTGCAACGTACACAGATCACACAGATTGATTGATTTTGTTCTCAACAAAAGTGGAATTACTCTTTAAAGGTAAGAGTAAGAAATTTAGGACTTCAAGTTTTCTGCATAAGCTTATTCTCTTATATGCTATGAAATGCTTTACTTTTAAATCACTTGCTAAAGTAATGTATAGTTTTGACGCAACCTAAAGTGAGCCTGTCACAAAATCTCACAAACACTTCATTGGTGGCTTCACATCATTGCTCTGGATGGGGTTCCTCATAGTGACAACAGCGAAACAAGTTCTTGCAACAAGTGGCCACTTACCGTGTGACCTGGAGAGACTGTGTGACAAGAGTGACAATACAGGAGAGCAGTTGGGATGCAGCGCAAGAAGAAAGTGACCACAAAGTGCAGTTGTTGCCCATACTGTAAAATCATAATTCTTCTTTATATTTCCCAGTATTCAAAAAGTATGATCTGATAGTTTGCTACTGGTAATGGTAACTACTGCGCTCCTCAGCTCCCTTTCTTTCCTCCAGTTTTATTAGGTTACCTACACTGTACTGTGCTTTTAAAGGGCTTTATTTACTGAAGCACTGAAAATGCAGCATGCAGAACCCTTTTCTGATGCATTTCAACACAAAGTATTGGTGTGAATGGGACATGGCAGCACTATGTTTTCTCTGAATTCCATCAAACCTGCTTGTGGCCAGACCTTAAAGTGACATTAAAGAATATTTGTTCCCCTCCCCCAATGTTAGTGTAAGGACTTACCTTAAATGATGCCTCTTAATCCGATCATCTTCTTCCTTACTGTCGTTTTCAGATGTCCCTCCAGAGCTGGTGCGGGTCTCCAATCCAGCGCTGACTCCTCTGTCCTCCTCTTCTCTGACGTCCCACGGAGTCTGTGCGGGTGCACGCTACTCCTCAGACTTACCTTGTGTCTCTCCTCATCTCCCGGTCAAACTTCGAAACTGCGCATGCGCCCGCCCATCCTTTGCTGCTGCCCGAGACTCTTTAGATGTTCGGACGGGAGCATGCGGCGAAGACACAGGTAAATGTAAACCTGTTTCAAAAGGTTATTTTTTTTTTTTTTAGGTTTTTGCATATATCTACTGCTTGCTAGCAAAAAATGTGAGGTTTAATGACCCTTTAAGGTCCATCTGTGTAGGAGCTGAGCTGGTCGTTATTTCCAGTGCAGCCCCATCGAAAAACAAGGCAATTTGCCTTGTCACACATGGTGTACATTAACACCAGTATAAACGATGGAATGTGCGCTGAAAAGAAGTAATGCCGCCTTACTTTTTTCAACGCAGTGGGATGCAATGTGGTACGACCACTTTCTACTCCACTGTGCCTGTAGAACTGAATTAAATGTCACCTGTGATGTTTCAATAAAGTTCTAACAAAAAAAGTGTGCAGTGCGAAGCGCTAGGATTAGAGTATCGGCACAGTGCCAGGGCACTGCACACTAGTCGCTGTGTGATGAGTACAGCATCTGGTATAAATGGTCCGTTAAGGGTTCCTATAGTTATAAGTATAAATACATCTGCATTTCTTTATTGAATTTTCATAGCTTCTATCCCAATCCTAATATATCAATATTGATCTAGACTTTGTAAACTTACTCTTCGAAGATACCCATAGGATGTACTTCCTCAATGCATAGACATCATTTCATTCATTGCCTGCCTTCTGAACTACAACTCAACATCTAAACAATGTAACATCATCATCAAACAACTCTCATATGTATTCCTATTACAATGCTGATGTTATAACAGGAGAGGATATGCTGGAACTTTGCATTATAAAAAAAAACAACTCTCATATGTATTCCTATTACAATGCTGATGTTACAGGAGAGGGTATGCTGAAACTTTACAACTCCTTTAAAAAGGCAACTATGGCAGTATGATGTTCTACCTAACTATCTCTTTATTTGATTGTCAGAGCGAGAGATTAATGAATGGTTTCAGTGTCTAAATATTTGTTATATTTCATTAACTGGGGCATTTCCTGATTAATTGAGCATTGTCTTATGAAGGAGTGATCGATTAGGACATTAGCTCATTTAGGTTGGTGTGACTTTAGTATTAATTGCTAGGTTATTCATTCACTACACACTTTACCTGAAAATATCTTAATCACTTGATTAAGTGAGGTATTTCTAATTAATTGACACACTGTCCATTTCATTTATAGCAATATTATTGAATTATTGACAGTTATATAATCCTGTTGAAAGAATGCTATCCTAAAAAATATTGGATTGGTAAATGAAACCAATTCTTAATTTATTGACTGGACTTGACTGATGGATTCGTCAATTTTCGTCCCTCCGTTAACACCCCAATAAACACTCGGACTGCGCAACATGGATTTTAACTGGCACAGCAGCCCTTTTATTAACCTCTTGCCGTCCGCCCGTTGTAAAAAAACGGACGGACGGCACTGCTGCATTGGCGGGTTGCCGTCGCGAGACGGCATTTTTTTTCTGCTCGCGCGTGCCCCCTAGTGGGCACGCACGGGCAGAAAAGACCCGACCATTGCACACACCCGTTACCGGGTGTTTCACATATAGGCGATCAGCGGCTCCATAGCCCGCCGATCGTCTATATGTGCTCGTTCGCGTGTCCCCAGGCTGTGAATGCAGAAGTGATGTGTATTACATCACTTCCGCATTCACCTGTCAGTCATCTGGCTGCTATAGCCAGAGAAAAGAAGCTGATGAAGCAGATCTCTAGATATTATATTTTATAATAAAATAGCAAAAGTGTTGTTCGAGAATCGGCATGCTTTGGAATACCAGTGTGAAAAATAGCTTCAGCAGGCAGTATGTGTGGGAGAGGAGTGCAGGGGTATGACATGGGGTGGTTTATGCAAAAGAGGCGTGTGGAGGGTATGACATGGGGCACTGTGTGCAGGAGAGGAGTGCGTAGGGTATGACATGGGGAAATGTATGCAGGAGAGGAGTGCAGAGTGCATGACAGTGGACATTGTGTTCAGGAGAGGAGTGCGAAGGGCATACCAGGTTGTAATGTGTGCAGGAGAAAAGTGTAAAGAGAATGACATGGGCAATGTATTCAGGAGAGAAGTGAGGAGACTATGACATGGGGCAATGTGTCCAGGAAAAGACTGTGAAGGATTTGATGTGGCACAGTGTGTCAAGGAGAAGAGGGTGGAGCTCATGACAGGGGGCAGTGTACACAGGAGAAGAGTATGGAGGGTATGACATGGGACAGTGTGTCCAGGAGAGCAGTGTGGAGGGTATGACAGAGGGCAGTGTGTGCAGGAGAGAAGTGTGGAGGGTATGACATGGGGCAGTGTGTTCAGGGGAGAAGAGTGTGAAGGGCATGACAAAAGGCAGTGTATGCAGGAGAGGAGAGTGGGGAGTATGACATGGGACAGTGTGTCTAGAAGAAGAGTGTGGAGGGTATGACATGGGGCAGTGTGTGCAGGGGAGGAGTGTGGAGAGTATGACATGGGGCAATATGTGCAGGAGAGGAATGCGGAGGTCATGACATGGGGCAGGAGAGGAGGGGTGGCCGAATGTGGCCAACGTTGCACACGGGGAGAGGTGTCCTGCCCCTTTCCATCTGTGGTGTCTAACACATTCAGCCGGCAGCCACACAAACACTGTGGGAGCATAGCTGTAGCTAGCTCCTTTTGCACCTGAGGCAAGAAAAAAAACACCCTACCTCCAGGATTTATTTTATTTTTACTATTTTTCATTTATTTTTTATTATTTCTCATTTCTTTATATATAATTTAATTTTTTTTAGCCGATCCCGACACATTGCGCGTATTTTTTTTAAAGAACTTTATTGTTCACAAGTGACTTCATCAAGTTCTAAGGGCACTGTAGGGTACAAGGTGGTTGTCGCTTAAAAAAAGTAAGACATGCCATACTTTTTTTTCAGCACCCACCACCACGTTCCCACCACAATGCTGTGGTGTGAGTGGTGTCCATCTGTGACAAGGCAAATTGCAAGTCTTGCAAGTCTTGCATTGAGGCTGTTCTGAAAACAACTGCCACCATAGTCCCAATGCATGTGGTGTGAATGGACCCATAGAGTAGCTGCAGAGTTTCCACGTGTTCTTCGTGCTGGGAGCTCTGTGTTGGAAATTAACAACACAGATTGCCCACGCTGAGAGCACACGTTTTGCTCTGGTTTTCAAACAAAATGAGGTCCTGGGCTCCTGACTTCTCCTGAATGCCAGGTAGATTTTGTAGAGAATGCAGGGCACAATGACAATCTGAATCAGCCAGAAATCTGAACTGAATAGTGACGGTGTCATTCTAAATTAGTTGCAGTGTGTGAAGTAGATGAATCCAGTTGAAGGAGTTTGAAGGAGGATAAAAATGGAGATTTAAATTGATTTTATGCATATGAAAACAATGAGTTTTATTTTTTCCATATATCGGCTGCTCGGTATAGACAAAGAGCGCGGCCTGAGCGTACGTAGCAGCGCTCTTGCTGCAGAATTCTGCAAGGTGTCAACAAGCTGCGGTTAGACCATGAAAATTTATAGAACAAGAAAACAGGATAGAAAATTAGATTTCTCGACTTAACAGAAGAGCAGAAGAGTGGGAAATACACAATATACAAGATTTTCTTTTAAACCAAAAGCTCACTTTCAAAATGAAAATTAAAGCTTCCCAGACTATAAATAGCATTACATTTGCTTTACATTTAAATTCAGATCTGATCCGAAGTAAATCTGACCCTTTAAATAAAGCATCATTTTAATAGTCAGATTTAGGTAAAGGGAATAAGTTGCTGACAAGAAGGCGTGGACTGTGACAATTCACCAATTCAACTAAAATTTTGGGGGTTATTCACTAATGTGCCAAAGGCAGCCGGATGAATAACCGAACCCAAGTGAAGGGAGCCAAAGCCTCTTCAGCTACTCACTGCAGCCATATACGGCTATTTTGAGTCATACATTGGATGCATTTGGCTCAATTCACCTCCCTTAAGCATGGATGCAGATGAGCCCCCCTGTGTGCAGACCCCCACAACCACCGAGTTAGGTATGCGAGGAAGAGGCCCTTGTCCTATTTGGCCAGGGGACAAGGTGCTTTCCCAGGGGGTGCCCCCCTAAAGGGTCTAGTATGAATTGGGGAGGGGAACCCTGCACTGTTTTTTTTCAATTCTATTTTTTAACAACAAAAATTCTCCCCACTCCGGCTGTGTATTCGGCTGTGCCGAGCCGAACCATGTACGCTCGGTTGTTTACTTTGGCTGCTGAGCTATTGAGAATAGTGCATACAGCAGACCTTTTTGTAGCTTGAAGCAAGCTGAAGGATTAGCTGAACATTCCACTAAATCCTTCAGCAGCTTAGTGAATAACCCCCTTAATCTCCTAGCTTGTCAGTTGCAAGATTAATAGCCCATTCACACTTGTGTATCATGTACACTGTGCAAAATCACACAATTCTGTTCATTTGCAAAACGTGTGTCCCGCTTGCGATTCAATTTGTTTCTTAGGTGGAAGTAAAGTGAAAAAAAATTGAAAATTACTGGAAGGTAGGCAAGGTCGCCCCCATAATGAGGCAGCCTGAGGCTATTGCCTCAGATGGCATCTCTTTGGGTGAATTTCTGGTCAAAGCATCCCAGGATGCTGAGCGCTGGGCAGGGAGATGTGTAAGGGCCATACACATCTCCCCACCTAGCTCTTAGCAACTTGGGATACTCTGGCTGGTGTCCCATCCAGCTTGTATATTGCATATTTTTTCACTCTTCTGTTAAGTCGAGGAATCTAATTTTCTCTTCTGTTTTCTTGTTCTATACATATTTATGGTCTAGTCGCAGATTGTTGACACCTTGCAGAATTCTTTCTTATTTTTTACCTGCATATTTTGTTATTTGAGTGTGCTAATAAGACATACAGACTTATTCAATTAAGCAGCACAAACTTCAATGTGGATCCATCAAGAGCAGCAATTCATCTAAATGGTCTCTTAACCAAGTTCAATGCAGTCATCTGAGAAAAACATATTTCTACAGCTTAATACATTGTGCCTATTGTCTCTCTCTGTCTCATCATCTTCACTTTACAGAGTTATCAGAGTCACAGAATGTCCGCCCATATACCGAGCCTGCAGGCGGTTGATGGTGACGCTCAAGCAGCAGAATGCAAGAACCGGACATCACCGATGGATAGTACGATAAAAAGCAATAAAAATGTCATTCAAATTTTATAAATCATTTTTTCCCTTTTCGTTTGTATTATATTATTCCATTTATGTAAATTATTGCCTGGCATACTAATGATGCAGTCTAGCCAGAATATCCAAGCTTAAAAGTTAAAGTGACACTAAACTCAGGAATTAAGTTTTAAAAATGCATTCAAGTACCTCAACTATTGATAAAAATGTATCTTATTTTTGCATCACTCGGCTGTAGATCCTCAAATCCTTCTGGAGGGTGGCTACTTTTGTTCCCCCTGTGTGTGTTATAAAGTAGCCACCGGCTCCAAGCTCGCTCCCGTGATGAACTACAAACTCATGTTTAGATTACTAGTTTTTTGTTTTTTTTTTTACATTTCTTGATTAGTTTTCATTCCATCAACAGATGAATAAAGTAAAACAAATACAAAATACAAAGACAATTCTCATGTGCACGTCTCATGCTTTCAATGATGATACAAGGCAATTCAACCAAGATATGTTAATGCTCATAGCTGCAAAACCGTAGTCGACAGACACTCGGTACTATGGCATTTCCCGACCCGCGTACCTCCGCATGGTCTAGATTACTAGTTTTGTATTGAGATTGTAGTCCATCACAGGAGCGAGCTTGGAGTGGTGACTACTTTACAACACACACAGGGACCATGGGGAACAAAAGTATCCATGCTCCAGCTGTCACTCCTCAGCGCAGGTTTCTACATGGACATGTGGAGCTGTGCACGTATGAGTGAACGAGGCCTATGGGTTATTCCCAACTGGTCAGTGAATGAAAAGGAAACGTCTATTAGACTTGCACTTTAGTGTCAGACATTTAAGCAAACTGATATTACTCCTATTTTTTATTTCTTCAAATATGCAGGTAGCACAGACCTGTATGCAGGTAGTACAAGGTCCTCAGGTGTCAGGACTCCTGGACCACAATAACAGTCCATAATGTAGCAATGAAGTCTATAGTAATGTACACTAAAACAATTGGTTCACATAGCCTTTGTTGGGTGGTCACTAGTGGAAGCTACCCAAACTATAGGTAGGCATTAAATCATGGATGTGACTCCGGTTTCCTTAAATTGTTGCAGACATCTATTTGCTTCTTTTAAATAAATAAATAATACAGAATGCCATGCAATCTGACTTATAAAGGTAAACGACAAATCTGGTTGTTCTGATTTATGACAAGCCTTTTATGATCCTTGTCCTGTGCGTTTACTAAATCGTCAATGTTTGTATGGTCTGCACTTTTATTTTCTGTAGGTTGACAGCTCTAGGGGACTGCTGCTACATTGTCTGATGGGCCAGTTGGAGGGTCTGCTGCTAAACATAAGGAGATTTGAGAAGTGACTATTTTCATATGTCTAAAGCATACTGGATATGAAAGACCTGAAACACTGTACTTGGGGGGTACAGTACAAAAAGGGGTTGCTTACATGACTGTTCACCATCCTTGTCAGTATCAGGCAGCTTGCACAAAGCACAAGTGAAGGAAATTAGCAGCAAGTGAAGGGAAATAGTAAAGGAAAATAGTTACAAATAAGAACATTTTAATCCCCTCAAAGTTTCTTGGACATGTACATAAAAACTATTTATGGCAGGTACCTTCTGTGCACTTTACCTTTAGACACTGTTTGGATTCTTTTTATTTCAGATGATACAAAGGTGAAGGAAGTGAACTTATGTGTGAGCAGGTTACATAGGATCCCCAAGGGTACAAAGTCCAAGGGCCAGCCAGTATTTTGCCTGCAACCAGTTTACAAAGGTCTGGACTGAGCAATGTGCTGACCCCAGACTGTGACCTCTAGGTTTCTAGGTTTCAGCTCTAATGTGTGTAGACTAACCTGTGCAAGCCAGATAGGAGAGGAGAAGGACAAGGATGGAAGCTAAGGAATGGTACAGGCAGTGGGCAGAGATGTGGGCAGTATGGTAGAAAAAGATAAGTCCAGGCAGCAGAAAGAGATGTGGTTATCATGGTAGCAAAAGATCAGGCCAGGTGATGGATGGTTGGTATACAGGCTAAAGGTCGGACCAGACAGCAGGCAGAGATGAGGTTGAGAAACCAGGCATGGGTCAGTACACTGGAAGTCAGTTCAAGGTAATGCAAGTACAGAGTGAAGGAGCTCTGTGATAAACTGAATGTTGCTCAAGCACACTGGGATCCCACCCAGGTCTCTTCAAAGCCTCTGGGTTCCAGGACCCTGACCAGGGTTTACCAATGCCGGTGAAAACTGAAAAGCCAGTTTTCTCCTTTTGCAACATGGATTCTGGAGCCTCTCAACCTGTATGGGTGAGTACCCTGGGTGCCCTGTAGCCCTTATCACACCGTGACAAGCCACAGCACTGTCACACCTTACCAAAAAAAATGTCAAAATATTTTAGGTGGCCAAATCAGACATGGAGTTTTTGTATTAGGTTGTGACCAATTCATACTAAGGATATTTAATCTTACCTGGGCAGCTGGGCATCAACCATGACCAAGAGTTAAGGCAACCATTAGTACAGTAAGTGGCTGCATCCTTTATGCAACAGTCCCCAGAGTCCATATCCTCCACAATTACAACTCCTGAATCGGGAATCCTCACTAATTTTGCTCCTGTAACAATTATTGCTCTGGCAGTAAACTAGTTGGGAGCTGGACAGGAATACTTAATGATATAGACTAATCTCACTGAAATAATCTGCATGTGTGTGTGGGGGGAAGGGAGTTTATTTTATAGCGAGTAAATTAATTAGACCTCACAATGTGCAAATTTCTACGTGGGAATCCGTGAATGAGAAAAGGCCTGGAACAGCCCTCCATAAACTTCTTCATAATTTTTTTATGAGAAAGATGCTTTCGAATTCATCCAGCGCTCATTAGTATACAATTAGTGGAACGCACTTAAAGGGAGAGTGGGGAATGCTTGATATGAATACCAGCTCAGATTACAGGCTCGCTGTGGATTTATAGAATGGCTGAAGAATTAATCTCCGTACAAAATGGCAAAAAATGCTAATTGACGGCGCCTCGTGGTGGAAACATACATTTTGTGCATTTAAGGAAAGCAAAATGAGAGACTAATTAAACCATAAGCCAGCGCTGCACTTTTCAGTTCTTTTGGCTTACAATTAGCCTGGTAATCAGAACTAAGAAAAAAATCTTGATTTAAAGGAAACCTGAAATGAAAGACTTCTATTGCTACATGCTTGTTCCCCATCCTTATCAGGATACATGCCAAGGAAGATTCAAATCTAGTCCAAGAACACAAATGTTAAACACTGCCTGGCCCAAAATAAGTCACCACCTGGATTTAGCTAAGCAAATAGGTCAGAGCCTTCCATTGAGTAATTATTCCCGGTTCAGTCATGTGCCCAAAAAAGCATGAGACATCATTTTCACACATGGATTGGCCACCACAGAATCCAGACGATAACCCCACTGAAAATCTTTGGGATGTGCTGGAGAAGACTTTACACAGTGGCCTGACTCTCCCATCATCACTACAAGATCTTAATTAATACAACTCTGGATGCAAATAAATATTGTGACATTGCATAAGCTTATCGAAACTATGCCATGGAGAAAGCGCACCATAATCAAAGCTAAAGACGGTCCAAAGAAATATTAGCGCACGTGACCTTTTTTTGGCCAAGTGGTGCACATTGCAGTTTTACAGTTTAAGGTTGTGGCGGATACATTCGTTTTCTTTTTTCACTTTTTTATTTTTAACTGGTGATCCTAGGTAACCGATATCCTGTCTTAGGTGAAAACACTCACTCACTGTACTGAGTCTGTGGGGGAGTATAGTTGGCACCCTAGAGTACTCTCTTGAACACCTTCCCCTCTCCAAATCTTTATAAGAAAGGCAGATGTGTTTTGTAGTTCACAAAGAATAACTGGGATGGGCCCTAGTATTCTGGTAGGATCATCATTTTTTAACTCTTTTTACAATATTGAATACAGTTAAAACTTGTAATTGCCCAGCAAAGTTTTTTTTGCCCAAGCACTTACAGACAACATGTTTGTAAACAGCTCCAACACTTTCAGCTCAGCTTCCCGGAACATCCGGTCCATTACAAGATCACAAGGAACAGAGCAGTCTCCAGCAGATGTCCATCTACTAGCTTGGAGAAGGGAAAAGGGAGCAAGGAGGAGGTGAGAGCAGGGAACAGGGGAGTGCCTTGTATTGCTGTGTCTGTGTGTTTGTGGAAACACACAGCTTACTAGCACACACAGGGGTAGCTCCTTAGAACCCTGAAAGGGACAAGAGACACCCTAAACAGGATATCAGGGTCACAGCTCAAGAGACCAGCTGATTCTGCAAGAAGTTAAAACTTTGAAACAACAAGGAGCAGCATCCATTGTAAGCATTTGAGAAAGCTTAAAACGTTTTGAAGTTATTATCACTTTAAATACTGAATTTGTGTTACAGAGCTAACAGTAACATGTTAGCATCAAATGAAGAAACTCATGAGCTGCTGGCAATGAAACTTCCTAGCCTTGTATTGATGGATCACCTCTTGCTGCCTTTTTTTCATTGCTTTTTTTTGCTGATGGTGTTAAAAGGTTTTCTAGTTACTGGTAATGCCCTTCCATATAGGACAGTCTTTGTGACTTGTGGCCTATAGTGTGAACAATGTGGAAAATTAGACCGCCAATAGGTAGACATGATTTATTGCAGAACAGAGATAGGTATACCCTTTCAGACACCTAGCTGTCAGTTACAGGTCACCACAACTTGTCACTAAGCTTTTGACTCTCAAATCCTCTCTCAATTAGTGTGGGGACACTGTTTTGCCTTCAGGAGGGTGGATACTTTTGTTCCCAATGATTCCTGTGTGTGTTGCAAAGTAGTCACCGCTCCAAGCTCACTCCCATGATGGACTACAATCTTGCTTTTCATTTGTTAATTTGTATGGAGATTGTAGTCTATCATGGGAGTGAGCTTGGAGTGGTCACTACATTGCACCACACACAGGAACTATTGGGAACAAAAGTAGCCCCCCTCCAGAAGGAAGGACAGTGTCAGTGCAAATTCAGAGATGATTTGAAGATCTACAGCTGAACAATGTACAAATAAGCTACAGTATTATTAATAGTTAAAGTAGTTGAATGCACTTTTAAGATTTAACTCCTAAATTTAGTATCACTTTCAGTTACTATGTGATTCTTTGTTGTAAACATGCCTCTTTTCCATTGGACTACCACTAAACCAATGTTTTAGCCAATCAGAAGATGAGGGCTTTGTGAACTATATGGGTCTAGCTACCAGGGTAACCAAAGTAGAAATGTGTAGACATAGGTGGACTGTGCCCATTGTGCGAGTTGTTGGTGTCTGACTGGAGTGCACCTTTAAGGCTAGTCATAACTAATACCTTGAGAAGGTAATCGTGGAACCTGCACTGTTGATGCAGCAAAGAGATTCCCAAACACACCCACTGCTGGCACCTTGCTCTCTGTATTGTATGCCAGCGAAGACAGAGGAAACTATGCAACACAGATTTCAGGAATTACCTTTGCAGTGCACTCTCAGTGACATCTGATAATCTGCATGGAGGACTGGATGCTGGGGATTACCAAAAACTCAGATTAGGGTATGTTCGGTGAAGATTCTGACTTCAAAGTGGCTGCTGTGTTTGCCGTAGAGCATTGGTACTGATTGGTTTCACTTGCTGCCTGGATTTGCTCTTTAACAAAGTCCAAATGTATATCTGCCTTACAGAAAACTATTTATTCAAGGGCAGAGCTGCCATAGCAGAGTAGATGTCACTAACTCTTTAATGCCATGACACTCTGGATCCCCAGGGAGCAGATTGCTAGATTTAGCCTTCCAATTATTTGTGGTACAGAGGCACACAATTAAAATTGAATTCTGCGTATGCTTGCTTACAGTGCCATGTGTCATTTATGACCAGATACCCAAGTAATGGACCATTATTTGTATGATGATGGATATGTATACATGAGAGGCCATGCAGTCGTATAGATTTTTCTTGTTTAAGCTGTAATTATTTTTTAAAGTTAGTAAAAACTGGATGTGAATAAAAATGGTTAAAAATGTTATCAGAGCTTCAAGTTGGTATTCTCTGGCGGCCTTGTTTTCTAGAGCAATGACCTGTCTATCAGCAGACACAGCTTTTCTTTAAAAACATCAAAATCTTCTTTACTGCATATTCTGGACTGTTGCTGTCCTCCTTTTTTAATAGAGCACTGCTTACTGATGGCTCATCTGTGTTATCTAAGCTATAGCTCCAATGTTACTTTCAATGGATGATCATAGCAGATTTATTGGGACGGCCATTACAGAACTGTAATTAGGGGGGTCAAAGGTTAGATTGACAAGGGTGGGTGGGAAATAGACTAGGGGGTCTATTCACGAAGCTGCCGAGGGCAGCCGAGTGAATGACCGATCTGAAGTGAAGTGAGCCGAACACTGTTCGGCTATTCACTTCAGGCTGGTACGGCTAATTTCAGCCGTACATCGGCTGAAATCAGCCGTAACAATGGGAACATTTCTTTTTCTTTTTTCTTACTATTCTGACATCGATCGTGTCAGAATAAAGAAAAAAAAGGACACAGCAGTGTTTCTCTCCTTGGCGGCCGGGAGTAGGAGACTCCCGGGGCGCCAGGGAGAGTTGGCTGTTCGGAGATCACTGTCCCTGGTTAGCAGGTAACCAGGGACGCTGTTCTCTCTGAAAGTGGCCGGAGCCAGCTGTAAGATCAAGGCTGGCTCCGCCCAGCTGTCAGAAGCAGGCTGTCAGCTGGCCAATAGCCGGCCGTTCGGCCAGCTTCGGCTTTCAGCACGGCTCAGCCGAGCCGATGCATATGCGTTCGGCTGATCCGCTTGGCCATGATCGGGAGCTGTACGGGCTATTGTGAATAGCCCGTACAGCACCCCTTCGGTTCTACTTCGTGAATAGACCCATAGGTCACAAAATGACCTGAGATCTGCTTCAATAAATACTTGGGAAAACAGTTTGGTAAATCAATCAGAAAACTGGTGAATCCAGTTAAAGAGGAACTTCACTTACGCCCAGGAAAATCATTCCTAATATTCTGCTTACCTTTGCTGTTCAATCATCCAAGAAAAACATACACACAAGCCCAGCAAATTCTGCATCGGCCTTTCCTCCCCTGCCCACATGCCATCCAGCCCTGCCATCTTAAATCTCCTATTATCTGGATCCAGCTCTCTCTTCTTCACAAGACATGCTTCAGGTCTTGAATGGCACCTAGGAACAAAACAACACAATACTATGGCAACCCCGTCTGGGTCATGCGATGTGGATATCCTAGAAGGCTGTAGGTGGCGGATCATACATGATCCTCACCTAAGTATGAAATCCCAAAGTGGGGGCAGCATTATAAATAAAGGCAAATAAAAGTATTTCCTAAACAATACATAGACCGTCTTCAATTATGTATAATGGACGGGGGATCAGATGATTTCATTTGTAAAAAGTCACATAGGTAACAAGCTTTAAAAAGCTGAGGCCTACCAACAGGGGCATAACTACAGAGCATGGAGCCCTACAGCAAAATGTTGTGTAAGGAATTGTCAAAAATCTTTTTTTCCAAAATTGTGGTGTGATTATTTATATTTAACCTTTTAGTGAATGAGTAGGGATACAAGTACCCCTTACTCATTCACAAGGGGGGAGCAGCATTTTGGTGCCCCCTTTATTAAAGGGGGTACCCGATTCAAATAAGCCCCCCCTGTCCACAGACCCCCATAACCAATGCCCCTTGTGGGGAAGAGACCCTTGTCCCCTTCATCATTAGGACAAGGTGCTTTTCCAGGGGGTACCCTGGAAAAGCAACCTCCCAGTGCCAAGGGTATGTGGCCTGGTATGGTAGATAGGAGGGGCGCTCGCTCGTCCCCCGTCTTTCCTGAGCTACCATGCCTGTGCTCGGATTAAGTGTCTGGTTAGGAATTTTAGGGGAGACCCCAAGCTTGGTTTTCCCTATTTTTGGGGGTGGGGTTTCTCCTTAAAATTCCTACCAGACCTAAAGGGCCTTTTTTCTTTTACTTTTTTATTATTATTTTTTTTTACCTTTTATTAATGATTTTTTATCTTTTTTTTGTTGTTATTCTGCTCGCTACGACGGAGGTAGTGAGCAGCATAGCCGAGCTGAGTGCCGGCTATTTACTCACTGCAAGTGAACTGCCAGAGGTTCGGCTGAGCATGTTCGGCTGACCGAAGCCAGCCAAAGCCAGCCGATGTATGGCTGAAGTCAGCCGGGCCGAAGTGAATAACCAAACGGTGTTCGGCTCACTTCACTTCGGCTTAGTTATTCACTCAGCTGAGTTAATAGCCCCCTAGGATATTGATAAGAGGTCCACTTTAAGTAATGTAAAGCTGACCATAAGTGTGAAAATACAATCCTTTACTCTCAATCTCAATGTAATGTACTATTAAAAATGAAGAATGAACTAATTAATTATTTACTGTTATTAATCCGGTAATCGAGGTGAAGAACGTGTTGAAAATTCTGTTCATTTTCTGGGAGATCGCTTTGAAAGGTTCTTGTTTCCATTTAATCTCAATTATTCTTTCTACTTATGAATCTATTTTGAAGGCATACAATTTCTCTAAGTTTGCTGATCAATCAAAAGTGTTAATGGAAAGTTAATTATTTCCCTCGTTTACATTTGATCTTAATTACAATAAGGTTGCAATTGCCTGATAATAGTGACGTGCAGGGCTGTCCTTAAGGTATTAGCCACCTGAGGCAATATGCTGTCTTCCACGGGGGTTTGTGGGGGGTGATGGCAGGGAAGGGTCACAGAGGAGGGGTGCACGGTGTTTGTTCTGCTGATTTATTGTTCAGAGAAGAGGGTGGGGCAGACGCTGGACAGCACTGGTAGTGCCTCTGGTTGGTATACTGCCCAGCTCACGAGCCAAAGCATCCCGCTCAGCTCCTGGCAACCAGTGATATCAGTGAGCTTGGCAGGAATCCACACAGAGCATCATAGGCAGCTAAGAGCTCTTAGCAACCTGGGACACTGTGGCTGCACACTACCACCCCATAATGGGACGCTGCCTTAGGCAACCGCCTCATTATAGGGATGGCCCTGGCAAAGTGTATGGACTGCATGTTTGTAAAGAATTTGAATTAGCTTGCAACCTTAATTACCAGCTACCAAGTATCGTAATTTGCATTCAATAAATGCCCTTGTTGTTCTAGTGACACATAAACCCGCTACTCCTGACAATGACATAAGTACTAGCCCTTTCTATCAAAAAATACAAACAGGTTCCCTCTGCCTGAAACGCTTTGTGATTTCATGACAATGTCATGTACATATCCTTCTCTGTACACATTAGTGTGTTATTACCTAGTTGCAGAATATTCATGCACACATACGCATTGCTGCCATCTATTAATACGTGCATATAAATATCTCAGGACTCATTTGCATTCATTGAGTACATATGAGTTTATATACACACACACACACACACACATTCATCGTGCCATCCTCCAGAGTACCAAATTCCTATCATCAGTCATCAATAGCCCCCATTCTCCAGATCCTTCCCAAAGGGAACAATTAAGAGTACTAATTATTCACAGGCTGCTCTGACATGCATTGCCTGACCTTGCCACCTACATTTCTGATACCCTCCAGCAAATTGCTCATGAGCTGAACAAATACAGGGATAGACAGAAAATGAGTGTGTGCATTGTCAGAAATAAATATATATAT
>NW_017306635.1:79761-110314 GCF_000935625.1 Nanorana parkeri
TATATATATATATACATACATACATACAGCAAAAGAACAATTAACATGCAGATATCATTTAAAATGACTTTGAACTCTGCTTTCTGCTGCAAAAAAGGACAAAAGACATTATTATGTATACCAGCAAAGCCTATAAAATGGAATTATCATTAACAATCATTTGCTGAGAGTTATAGAACAAGACCACAGTACCTTCTAACAAACATTTATCTGTGCTCGGAGTAGGTGGTTTTATCACGACAGGTACCAAGTTTTATCTCACCTGCAACTGATGATTCAGTTTGTGATGAACTACAGTTTGCACTATGGAGTCCTTCCATCTGTTAGTATTGTTGCCCTTGGCACTGGTACCCCATCTGGTGTGACCGATAAAGGCAGGGATGTGTATTGTGTGGTAGATTTTGACAAGGTTGTCAATTATTTTAGGTTGCACTTTAGTTTATCTACTTGTTATTATTATTATGCAGGATTTATATAGCGCCAACAGTTTGCGCAGCGCTTTAACTTGTGGTATTCTGTTGACAGTTTCCAATGGTATCAAAAAATGTAAGTCATTTGTATCCAGTGTTTCCTCCGAACCTTTTTATTTTATTTTTTTTTAGCAATAAGCTTTTTTTGTTATTATTGTGCTGTCGGTTAGAAACACTGGATGGTCCTGACAATTGGATTTTGCCTAAGGCAAAAAACCGGGGCGGTTTGCCTACATGAACAATCCCATACATTGCTATGAGGACCGTTCATGCGACCGCGTGGCTCAGCGCAATCCGAACTGCCTCCCGGCCGAACTGCTCCCTGTGCTATTTTTGCCGCGTTGATGAGTACGGTTTCCATACAGTTTTCAATAGAATCGTGCTGATCAGTGAGGTTTCGGGCATTTTAATTGCGTTTCAGCACTGAAACGCAATTAAAAACTCCCGAAACCTCCCTTTTGAAATAAGTGCGGTAACCGCGCTGATCTGCAACCTCCCTGGTGTGAATGGGGGCTAAATACCACTATCCAAGAGATTTTGTTTTCTGCTTTGATCACTTAAAGGAGAATTATGGGGAGAGCGAAATACATTCATCCCCATAATTGGATGTGAGGTGTGACACTGAAGGTGTCACACGTCAGCTCTATAGATCAAGAACTAAGCGATCACATACCACTGATTGCTCAGTTCCAGATCTTCTCCCTGCAGAGAGCGTTGACTCAGTCCTGATTGGAGGGATGGAAAGGCTCTGGCTCTACCTGATCACCGGATCCTCTGAGCCTGCCGGCACTTAAACTGTTCCCTGGATCCTCTTTCCCCTGCAGCAATCTAAGGATCGTCGAGTCATTACATTCAATATAGTGTAAAGGACATGAGGACACTGAGGGATATTCCATTGCTGCGGTGGATGAGATAGGCTGGATGGAGCGCTGTGACTTGGAGGAGTTGATAAGCATAACTTTGATATTATTGACCCTAGGCAAAAATTAGCACTTAACCCTTGCTACACATGGGTAGCCCCACTGCAAGGGTTAATTACATTTTTAACTGGAGTTTTTCTTTAAAGCCTTGCCATATAGACTATTTAGACTTCAACATGGGTAGTATCACTTCTCAATATAAAGCTTAACAAAGTCCTTGTGGGCCCAGTGGGGCAAAGGAGGGCTCTCAGCAAAGAAATCTCCCTAGACCTGGGGATGTTGAAAGAGTTATCAAATAATGAAACCCTGCTGCAACTCCAACACATGTAATACTGTGCACACAGGGCCCTCATGGTATCCACCGTCTATGTGGACTCCAGCGTGTTTCTCCCCCTTAGGAAGAAAAGCCACCATGAAGGGCACCCTATGTCGGGCATAGCCCGTATTCACACATACCCTCCTCGAGGTGGTTATAGCCCACGGTGGTTTTTCTTCCTCCAACCCCTCCATCTCAGAGGTTGGAGGAAGAAGAACCAGTCCACACAGATAGTCTTTTCTTAGCTTTACTAGTTGAACATAAGATACACGTTTTCAGCCATCCCCAGGTGGGATGACGGCACATCTCTTTTCAGTTGGTTTTTGCAGATATTAGCGAGAGAGGTTAAGGCCAGGTGCAGCCCAGAGTCCACGACTTAGGTTGGCCATAGGCCAATAGACAAACATTATCAGCATACAACACTCCATTATCCCCCGGGATCCCATCCTAGACAGTCCTATCTTGGTGGTTTCCCCCTCCAGAGTAAACTTGGGAATCACTAACGCTCCTACATAATCTTAGGCCTGGTCCTGTCCTTCCCATGGACCAGTCTCTATTTGGGAATCAGTCTCTATCCAGAGACTCTGCATACGGTCCTCAATTTCTCTCTCCTCCCCTCTCGGGCGCCCCCTATATATTAGCTCTCCGGGAACACAGAGTCTTCATAAAAGCCAGAGCTACTTTACCTACAGGGTCCTATAGGGACATTTAGTGGTCATTGGCCATATTGCACTCATCCTACATGCTGTCTACCCAAAATGGAACAGTTTGTTTTGTCTGGTCTTAGCCCTTTAACATATACATTTGAGGTGTAAAGCAGTTTGTTTAAGATAAAAATGCCATGCAATTTCGCATATGGACCTCTTTCCAGAACTCAGTCAACAGAAGAAGTGGTTATTTAAACTCGCTGCAGCAGACTTTATACATATTGGACATGCTATTTTGAACTGTATTCATTGTGAAAATATCACTGAGCACTCCAGAGGTGATTTCTCAATTTTAACACTGACTGGTAGCAGTAAGGAAAATGGATGACATTTTACATATGCACTTGGTGTAAATATAGTGTATGCTTTTCTATATGTTTAGTTCCTTCATGATTATTGTGCAGTGAGTGCTATATGACTTGTCTGTATCCTGGTATATTAGATAGGAATGCATTAGAAACTGTCAACAACATGTGGGTAGCTGTTTTCCACCCGTGGCACCGTAGGCTATTGCATATGTTGGCTATTTAGAAATCCATCCCTGGTCACACCTTTCACCTAATAAGGGTCCCTATATGATTCGAGCACACCAAGACATAATTTAGGATTACTTTCTCATAACGAAACAGTCATGTGATTGGGCAACACACCAAGCTCTTTAAAGCTGAAAATTGCAATAAGCATTTATTGTCTAAATATAAGAGGTGTGTGCCAGTGGCGGAACTACCGCCGGTGCAGCCGGTGTGTGCGCACCGGGGCCTCAGCCTGGGGGGGGAGGTCAGGGCTTTTCCCCATAGTTCTCCTAAGGGTAACGGGAGGACACCCATCACCCTAAGCTCAGTATACCGCGAGCATCAGCTCACGGTATACTGAGACGCCGCAGCTGGGATGGATCCTGACATTACTGTTGAGATCCGTCCAGCTGCGTGAGTGACAGCTGGCTCTGCCTATCTAGAAGCAGAGCCAGCTGTAACTGCCCCCTCCCCTGTCCGTTCCACCAGTCAGCGCTGGAGGATCGGAGCGGGGAGGGGGAATCCAGTCCCTCCCCTGTCACGGCTCTGTGCCGTGACAGGATCGAGAAGTGAGCGAACGCCGGTATGTCACAGGTCGGCTAGAACTATGAGGATGAGTGGAAAGCACTCACCTCATAGTTCTCCTTTAAGAAGATCTCCAGATTTGTTCTGACTTCTTAAACCTGCACTATAAATAACTGGGTATATGAGTGTGTGCATGCATGAGTAAATGACTTTGCATTTTTGTATGTATGTATTTGTGTACATATGAGTGTATGTATACGTGCATATGTAAGATGGGGCCTCATGTTTAAGTTTCGCCTTAGGGCTCACAAAGTCTAGAGCTGCCTCTGGGAGTGAGGACCCAGCAAACATAACATACACCGGAACAACTGAAGACAGAAGAGGTACGGGTAAATAAATCATTAAAATAATTATTATTTGTAGCCTAATGTTGTATAAAGTACTGTTGCAGCAATGCAGAATGGCACCCTCTATAGAGGACTACAAATCTCAGCAGTACTTTATACAGAAATGCTATTGTTATATAAAGTATTGCTGGGATGTGTAGTCCTCTATAGCCTTTGCCATTCTGCATTGCTGTAAATATTAGAGATGCACCAATATATCGGCCGCCAAAAGATATCGGCCGAAAATGGCACTTTTGGCTAAATGCTGAAAGTGCCATTTTTCTGCCGATTCAGCAACGCATCCCTGCTTTCTTTTCTCCCCGGTGGGCGCTGCTCTGTGTCCCAGCGGGGTGGACAGAAAGTGTGACAGCCGGCCGAGTATTGTGGGGTTTTTTTGGGGGGGGGGGCAAAAAAAAATCTTGCACCAGGGCCCTCCGTTCCTTAGTTCCGCCACTGGTGTGTGCATTCTTATTTGAATCATGCTGTACTTGAAGTATTCCTGATCTGTGCAGTAATCCAGAGTGAAACTTTACCTCTGTGCAGGAGCTTCCTGTAATAAAGACCGGTCACTACTACTCTCTCTCCTTGTGCAGGGTGACTGGGCTTGTATCTGGCTAAAAACTTTAAAAGCTGACTGCCGAGAAACATAGGCCTAACATAATACTGAAAACCATGTAGCCTTGTCAAGATACAGTATAACACAGACACAGATTAAGTTGAAGAGGGCAAAGCCACAGCTTAATTGGAATTTCCAACAAAACAACATAATCAATAACCATAAATCAGTGCCAGTCACAGCAGTACTGTGAGCACCTGAAAAGGCTAATGGATTGAAGGCCTGTTCTTGCCATAAGAGCTGGACAGGCATTAGGCTGACTGAAGCTTCAACATTGAGGGCCTAGCCACTTCGAGTTACATATTTCACTGGCAAAGTCAGACCACCAATAAATCTGTGATGAACTTCGAACATTGGGTGGATGGGTGGGCAACTTCTGCTCTGGCCGATGATCCTCTGATACAGGGTTTGGCAAAGCCTTCCTTGAGATGATCTTACTTCACCTCATCACATCATGACTGTTTAATTTCTCAATTCTGCTCCATAGTTCCATTAAATAAACACACACGGACTGCATAACATGGGTTTTATTGGCCACGGCAGCCCTTTATTTAAAGAAATACCAATTTATTTTTTTTCCGATCATAATAACCATACATAACAAACCAAACAATATTAACCTAAAAAACTGTTGTTACTATAAGGAGTCTTTTTTGGTCTGTTTTTCCAACTAAGGCTATTGTAACTCCATCCCATGTCCCCAGCTGCACCCCCACCAACTCAGGGACAATAAAGGGGCCATGCCCCAATCTACAACTGACCCTAGCACCAAGCCACCAGATGCAATCCCCCATACTGTATTTTGAACCCAAAATTAGAAAAAAAAACCTGCATTAACAATGTAGCGCTACCCCCATAGGAGTCGCTGGTTGTAACGGGTCTTTCTGTCCCCCTGCACCAATGTACCATCCAAAGGTGGATCTACAGCACAACAACACACCTTTAAAGGGTTTTGTACAGGATTTAATGACCATGAAATATCAAACAATACACTTAGTGGCTTACCAATCACATATAATACAATCAATGACAGGCTAAGGCACTCTGGCACTCAGTAACTGCTGCTATCTATTACCTACACGGAAACCTGTGATGCCAGACTGTCTCAGGGGTGAATCTTGGAATAGATAAAATCAACAATGATATCTCCCCTTGGAAGTATCCACACCCTTCTAAACTACTGGCCAATAGTAAGGTCCTAGGCTAGCCAACATTGGGGCCCATAATGTGTAGCAGATGTGTAAAAGTACATTGTCAGTTTGGCCCGATAGGCCTCTCACCGCTCCCAAGGTTGTCTGGAAAGATGATGTCTTTCAGCAGCAGATGGAAGTCCCTCTTTCGTCAGGACGACACTTAGGAGGAAGGAGAAGTCATCTATGGCCTCTTGCAACACATTATCCGCTCGTCTAGGGTTTCCTGGAACACCTCACCGCTCGTATAGGGTTTCCTGGAACACCTCACCGCTCGTCTAGGGTTTCCTGGAACACCTCACCACTTGTCTAGGGTTTCCTGGAACACCTCACCACTTGTCTAGGGTCATCTAGGGTCTCTGTCACGATCACAGCTGGCTCGGTTCACATTCGCTCACTCAGCTGGGCTGACTTGTTCACTCCAGTGGCTGGATCGGCCACACGCCGATGATGCGTCACTAGGCCTCAGTGTAGGCACTTAATTACCGTATCTTCAGCTGCTGGCAACCGGACCATAGTCTTTATACACTGCTGTACAGAGCCTATGTGTCTATGTCTGTCAGAGGCGACCACACAGCTCTATTACAGGCAGTCTCAACTCACATTGTCTCACATAGATCTGGACACTTCAGGTCCCTGTCCCTGACTGAGCGCGCTCAGCAATTACAGTTCATAGTCATCTCCCTTCCTCTCGCCCAGCCTCCTGGGAGTTGCAGTTCTCAAGGTCCTTTCAGCAATGTATCCATATGTGCTCTGCACTGCAATCCCCATAAGTCTCCGCCTCTTATCACACACAGAGGCAATAAACTGCAGTCAGAAACACAGTTATATATACAGTTGTATACACATATATACATCTATATAAGGGCTACAACAAGAGCAGGTGGGACAACTTGCTTCGTTCATCTGGTTTCCGTAAAGAACTCCAAGAGGACCATGCAGTCCCTTCCTATGCGGCTCCTCCGGGCCACCTGACCTTTTCCTCCAACCGGGTAAGCCGTCTAATTATTCCTAATCTTTAACCCTTTTTCAGGGTACGATTCCTCCCCACAGTCCTATAGCCCCTTTGCTTAGTACAGTATATCCAGGTCTGTCTTTATGTAGCCAATACCAACAAAACTACTGTACATAAACATACAGTAGCTGTAACACCCCCATTCAAACCAGCCCATGTTTCCAACAGTCAAGGCTGCCTTTCACTAACAGGCTCCAGGGCCTTTATTTTGCCTAAATCATCTGTCTGACAGTAACAACTTGTCTGTCTTTTGTAATAGCTTGGTATCAATATGAGGAGGCACATAATCATGTAAAAGAAGAAAGAAACATAAAAAAAAAACTAAATAAAAGATTTTGCAGCAGATCTGAAAGCGGAATCGAGGGAGTAAGTAAGTGAACTGCCATCCGCGTGAATATTGCAGTACATTGCAATATTCGCTCTTCTCTATTAATTGACTAATTCAGCAGACTGTAAATTCATTTGTAATTGTGTCAGAACTCCAAGCCATGTGTCACTTCCCCTATTACACCATCTGCATATCCTTCATTTTATCATTAATGGGTGTCAGGTGACTTTTGTAGCCCTTTGCTGTATATTGTGGAAATATGCGGTTCTTAGATTTTGTGTAGGAATCATGGCTGACACAGAAAATGTATTGTGCTACAAAAATGTGCATTTTTATGTAATTAATCCAAAATTGTAATTGATTAACGTGTATGTAAATCCTAATAATGAACTTCTCTTATTTGCTCAGTTTTGGCCTCTTAAATATACCAATGAAAGCATTTTAATAGATCTCTTCAATAACTGCAAAAATACCTGTTTATCATATCAGAAATTCAGAACCGTCCTGTTTCTTGGGCACAACTCCTGTGTAATTAGTCTGGCCAGTTCTCATCTTGGAACTACAGAATGATTAGCCATTATGTTGTGGAGATGGGGGAGTGGGTGGGGCTAAGCAGTTTAGCAAAAGAAAACAGGGTAGGGCTGATTGTCACACTTTCCAGTGCCATGATTCGGCACCGGGTTTTGCTTCCTGTCCCAGTTGCTCGGCTTCCTGCCAATCAGATCTGAACCTCTGTTTTAAATCTTCTGCTCACTCGTTTCTCAGCGTTTAAGCAACATGTCGTTTGACTTAAAGGTCTGTGAGGTGTCATATGAAAAGTATTATGACACCTCCGCTCACAGACCTGAATGGCATTTGGAAACTCACGAATAGCATTCAGGAGTTCCCGAATGCGATGTAGTATTTGACAGCTGAGAATCTCAAATGGGCGGAGCGAGCTGTGACGTCACGGCGCAGGGACTATCGCTAACGAATTTCGGTATCGGAAATTCGGATTCCTCTGCATTCGTTATATCTGTAATTCGGAATTCGGATTCATCCGAATGTCCGAATTTCCCAAATTTGGTCCGAATTTTGATTCGGAACGAAATGAATCGCACATGTCTAGTGGGAACTGAGCTCATCCATGACAAGACAAATAGCCCTGTCTTGCGCTCGGGTTACACTGGCCATCTTTCCCAGTGCAGCCTAAATGCAGATGGTGTGAACCGAACCTTAGAAAATCAGCCTCCCGCACTCGGCGAAAACTTTCATTCCTGTGTTTATTTTTTTCCCCAAGCAAAACATTTTCAGTTATTTTCTTAAAAACATAAATGAATTGGAAATCTTTCCCCATAGCTTCCTTTCTCTCCCTGCAGAGTTAGTGTGTGTTCTTGATATTCTAATCTACCGTACAGCTGAATAGTGAATACTGGTAATTTCATTCTGCTCAACCACATCTCTCCACCATAAAAAAGGACAACAACAAAAACGCACTCGGAGACGTATAATTTTTTTTTTTTCTTGCAGACTTTACAGAAATTAATATTTTTTAACAAGTGACCATGAAAATGAAAAAAAAAAATTTAGAACAGAAGGAGAAATCTGTTTTGTGTTATCTGAAATTAATTTGCTTCTGAATTTTTTTTACGGGAGAGAATCAGGAGCCGCTGATTATATTATGACTCATAAACTATTGCCCTGTGCAAAACTTAATTAAAACCAACAGATCTTGTAGTCGAGTGTGCCGAGCTAAACGCCGCTTCGGATTTGGAAACGAATAATACCTTCAGTGCCAAATGCTACAAAGAGGGAAAGGTATAATACAGCTGTTCTTTTAATAGACTGATAGCATGTAGATCTGGGGTAGCCAGCAACTGAATGCGTAATCCCAGTATGGATGATGTTCATCAGAAACTCAGCGCTGGCACAACTTGATGGAGCTGTTCAGTATAATCTGAAATAATAATCTTTGCATAGTGCTCCGGCATTTGCCGCACACTCACTGCACGGTAAATTTCATTCAAAGTGAAGCTCTAGGCAAACAGCTGAAGTCCATAATTCAGTTCAGTTAGTCTTGTGATCATGCACCTGAACCACAATGCACAACCAAGAAGAGGGGCAGCACCCAGCCACCCATATACTGTCTGTAACAGATTCTTATAGTCGAACTCCAGACTTATGTTCAGTCTTGCACAGTTGTACTGGCTCCTCGCCTGATTACTGTGATTTCACTGCATACTGTGAGCTTCTCACAATGTGCATTAAAAGCTGCAGCAGGTCAGATAGAGGCTGACTCATTTCCTGGCAGGAGGACATCCACCATGACTCAGTACTTTCCTCCACAGTCTGACCATCCCTGGCCCTCAATTATTTTCATCATGGAGGCTCAGCATCACATGTGGGCATTACCTAGAGCACATGAGTCAAGCACAAGGCCTGTGGGCCAATCCTGCCCACTAGGCCATTTCATGTGGCCCTTGCACCTCTTCTACAGCTCTAAACCAGAACCAAATTCACAGGAAGGCTGCCATGGTCACCAGTAAGGTCCTGGCAGCCTACCTGTGAATCATGGCACCTGCTTACCTGCCGGGACTGACCAGGACCACCTGAGAGTCTGCACAGCCCACCATAGAACCTGTACAACCCAGCATTGAACCTGCAAAGCCCACCATAGATTCCGCACAGCCCGCCTGAGCGCTCACACACCCCAGCATAGAACCAGCACAGCCACCTAGGAGTCCACACAGCCCACCATAGACACCGCTTAGCCCACCTAAGAGTCTGCACAGCCCACCAAAAAACCTGCACAGCCCACCATGGACCCTGCATAGCCGACCTGAGAGACCGCACAGCCCACCATAGAGCCTGCACAGCCACCTGAGAGACCACACAGCCCACCATAGACCACACATAGCCCACTAAGGATCCGCACAGCCCACCATAGACCCTGCATAGCCAACTAAGAGTCCTCACAGTCCACCATCGAACCTGCACAGCCCATCTGAGAGTCCGCACAATTACCCTAATTGCCATTATTTTCCTAGATTTCTACTTTCAGAGCTAGTTATTAAGTTATTACTAAAACCAGTGATAATCAAATGCAGAGGCAATTGTTTAATATGATAAAGAGTAGATACATTTATATAGTCTTTCAGATACAACCGCAATGAAATTGAGTTTGATACTCCGGACTTAGAGTGATCTGCATGCAAACACAGTCTGTTTAGAAACACCCAGACTGACATTCCTCCATTAAGGAAACATTTGCATAACTCCTCCCAAGAGTCAGCCCGATGCTTGCATAAGAGCTGGGGGCTCTTGAGAGAAATACTGAGGATGGCTGCTGTGATGTTTTCAGGAAGCTATGTACAGCACTCTGCTGGACCTCCCACCACCCATGATCTGCCTGCATTGCAGAGAGATGCAAAGAGACCAAATTATGATGTCACTGGGTCTATAATAATGTATGTAATATAATGTTTTATATTAAAAATGTATGGGGAAAAGAGGGACCGGGGAAGGCAAAATATAACCACTTTGTGCTAGCATAATGAACAAATGCATCAGCACGGTAGGTGGGCTTTAACCTCTTGCCGTCCGCCCGTTAAGAAAAAACGGTAGACTCGCATCAGCGCGCGCACAGGGCAGGAAAGACACGCTCGTTACTACAGCCGTTAACGGCTGTTTCACATACAACCGATCAGCGGCTCTATAGCCGCCGATCGGTTGTATGGCGTGAATTTCGGAGCGCCCCCCCCCAATCGCGAGTGCCGCCATCTCCCCCCTCCTGACCCCTCACCTTTAATCCCGGGATCCGCTAGCCCATCTGCGGCCCGGGACCGGCTCGGGAGGGCGTCAGGAGAAGGAGGGAGGGAGATCAGCTCCTTGCTGTTCTCCCTCTGTAGTGTGAATGCAGAAGTGATGTGTATTACATCACTTCCGCATTCACCTGTCAGTCATCTGGCTCCTACTGCCAGAGAGAAGAAGCTGATGAAGCAAATCTGTGCTTCATCAGCTTCTTTTGGGGTCTCCAGGTGACATTAGGGGTCTAGAGACCCCTAATGTCTCCATAAAGAGGACCTGTCAGTGTACCTGTGCTATTATATAGGGGGATGGTATCCCCCTATGTAATAGCAATAACAATAAGTGTAAAAAAAAAAATCTATATAAATAAAAAAAGTAAAAAAAAAAAAAAGTCACAAACAAAAAAAAGTTAAAAAAAATAAAAGTCACAAATAAAAAAAGTAACCCCCCAATGTTTAAGTCCCCCTCCCTTCGTTTACGCACATATAAACGTAAATATGTGTCGCATGCGCCAGCGCGCGAAAATGACAATTGCGCTAAACATGTTAAATATCGCCGCGAACTTCGCAGTGAGAGCAATCATTTTAGGGCCATCAATCACTGATAACACTAAACTGATGAGCGGTAAAAGCTTTTAATTCGTCGCCTATGGACAATTTTGGGTAATGTAGTTTTTTTGAGGTTTCGCGCGCATGCGCAATTTTAATGCTTGACATGTTTGGTGTCTCTTTACCCGACGTGACCCCGTCTTTTATATTTTACCAAAAAATTTGGTAATAATAAATGTTTTAGAATTTAATATAGGGGGAACTGTTTTTTTAAAAAAAATCTGTAGTTTTTCCTTAATATATTAAAAAATAAAAACCCCAGTGGTGAATAAATACCACCAAAATAAAGATCTATGTGTCCCCAAAAAAGGGTATAAAATTAATTTCAGTACAGCGTTGCATGGCGGAATAAATGTCAGTCAAAGTACCGCAGCGCTGAACACTTAAAAATGGCCTGGATGGGAAGGGGGTTTAACACCCCGGATGTCAACTGGTTAAAGACAGTTGTATCTATATATGCATGCAGTCATTCCGCTGTTCTGTGCTGAGAGCATGCTCACTTGTGCGACAGCGTCACAGATACCGACAAGCGTCACCGATCACTGTTTATGATCAGGAGCTGTGCTCCTGATCATTTGACCACAGGGACAGAAAATAACAGAGATCCCATAATCGGGAAGCCTGTCTCTGCCTCCCACACTTCAGAACCCCAGCGGGAGCTGGTGCCGAGGGGTTAAGCAGATTAAACTTCAGCTCTAGAAGGATCTGGAAGGTCACCCATTCAGCTGTATCATCATTGTTGCTGTTCCTGCACAGTTTGTAATTTTTGTTGATGGAGTGGTATACTGCTGAGTGTCATTATAGTTCACCTTTTTATTGCTCCATGTACCATATATAGCATTGAACTGCTATCAGAGTAGGATGACAGTTTGCTCTATTCTACCAGATATTAGTCCTAGGTGTATCAACACTAAGTGGACAACCTGCCCCTCTGCCTGCAGCATCTGCATTGTGCAGCTATGACAACTGTTCTAGCTTAAATGATCTGTTTGTAAACTATCCCAAGAGCCATTGGCCCTGTAAACCTATGTGGATGTTCATTCTGTGCGAATTGATGCAAAAAACAAATGTTCTTGCATATTTTCTTTATAGATAAGAATATATTTTTAAATATCATCTTGAAATACCACACTATGGCCCCTAGATGGAGCTGAGGAGCATGGGAGCTCTATCTAGTGGCCATAATGTAGTATTATAAGATGACATTTGAAAATACATTTGGCTTATAAAGAAAATTGAACAAGAACACTAGGGGCCCTAGCAGTCCTTACATTACCTAAAGCCACACACATTGAGTGTGTAAACAAAAAAAACAATGTTGTACCCCCTTTACATCAGAAGCTCCCTTAACATCAGAGCCCCTCCTTTCACTATGGAATTCCCCTGTTTATCCAGAATCCCTCCTCAAATCATAATTAAGTCCCCCACAACATCAGAAGCCCCCTTTTACATCAGAGTCCCTCTTTACATCAGAGTCAGCAAATCTTCCTCAGTCCTCCCTGCACGGCAGAGTTCCCCACAGTCCCCTCTTCAAAACAGAACCATCCTACCTTCAGTCCCTCCCTTCACAGCAGTGTCCTCCTCTGTCCCTTCACAGCAGAGTCTCTCATAGTACTCTCCCTCCTTTTACAGCAGAGTCTCCTTCAGTCCCCTCCTTCACAGCAGAGTTCCCCTCAGCCCCCATTCACAGCAGAGTCCCTTCAGTCCCTCCCTTTACAACAGAGTCCTCTTTCGGGCAAAGTCCTGCATAATACCACCCTCCATTTACAGCAGAGCCACCCTCAGTCCCCCTTTACAGCAGAGTTCTACATAGTACCCCCCTCCCTTTACAGCAGAGTTCCCCTCAGTCCCCCCTTCACAACAGAGTACTCCTTAGTCTCCCCTTCACAGCAAAGCCTCCCTCAGCCCCCCTTCCTTAACAGCAGAGTTCCCCTGAGTCCCCTTCTGCTTGGATCCCGCCTTAACTGAATTAGCATCACTTTTTTTGGGTCCGCCTGCACTATAGAAACAGATGACACCACTGCAGACCCTGTTAGCTGCCACTGACTTCAAGCTGTAGAGGGACTACAAATTCCAGCAATACATTATACCGCAATGCAGAATACCACCAGCTATAGACCGCTACAAATCCCAGCAATCCATTATACAGCAATGCAGAATACCACCAGCGATAAAGCACTACAAATTTCAGCAATACATTATACAGCAATGCAGAATACCAGCGGCTATAGAGGACTACAAATCCCAGCAATACATTATACTCAATGCAGAATAACACCGGCTATAGAGTACTGTAAATCCCAGCAATACATTATACAGCAATGCAGAATACCACCGGCTATAGAGGACTGCAGATCCCAGCAATAAATTATAGTCCCCCTGAGTCCTCTTCAGCTTGGATCCCCACTCGTGAATCACTTTTTTCGGGTCCTTCTACACTATAGAAACAGATGACACCTTCTCATGGCCCTTTTGGGAAAGCTAGATGGCCCACCAGGGTGCAGTTGGGAAACCCCACTATAGATAATTATGATTTTACATGTATTTTCTGGTTTCCTCCCTGAGAGCCTGCTTTCCATGCAGTCTGATGTCACAAATGACAAGTTACAACATCACTTAAATTGCTCTGTTACTATAGAAATCACAGACTCATACTATAAAACATAAACCACAAACAAAAGCAGCTCCCCGAATGTATTCCAGCTCCTTGAAATGCATTCAAGTGGCTTATGAAAACAGAAACATTTGCAACTTGAGCGAGGTAAGCCACAATTAAAGGACAATACATTGAACATAAACACAATCATCCTCGTTTTATGTTAGCAGCTTTTTTTTTACTTCTGTGAAGGCCAAGCTCATATGTGCTTTCCACAATGCCAGAGAGCTCATCAGATGAAAAAAAATTCAAAGTAACACATCCGTTACATCTAAATGCAGCCATGTGTGGTGTACATCACATAATGCGTACATGTACAGCAAATAATAAAATAGCTCACAAAGACAATATGACATCTAGGCTTGTTGCATCACTTTGCATTCTTGTTTCATATGCTACCCAAAATGTTCAGATGATCAAAAGTCAACTGCCAACTATCCTCGTGCCAATTACATCTGTTATCTCACTCCGCTGATAATATAAATGAATAGCACTCTCTGTTTGGAATCAGTCTACACCACAGCCATTAAAACATCCATTACTTTCTATGGATTTGTCATATAAATGAAGGTGAAGGCCATATTAGAGCACTTGCAACAACACAGTTACGTACTGTCCATGATACTTTTTTATTTGCAGTAACAGTTTCATTTGCAGAACAAGACCTTCAAGGGTCTTGCCTACTTCTTGGTCCAAGAAGTGCTTATACACAAAGCAAAATGTTAAAGGAGAAGTAATGGGAGAGTAAAATGCTCTCCCCCCAATAGATAGAGCTGGCATGTGACACTGTAGCTGTCACAAGCCAGCTTTATAGATCGAGAGCTGAGTGATCACAGACTGTTGATTGCTCAGTTCCCGATCTTCTCCCTGCAGAGAGCGATGACTGACAGTCACCGCTCCCTGCAATGGTTCCCCTCTCCCTTCCTCCAGCAGTCATTGGAGGGACAGACAGGGCACGGGGTGCAAACAGCTGGCTCTGGCTCTAGAGAAGCTGTCAATCAGGCAGCGGGGTGGATACCGACAATACCCAGTTTCCCGGCTCCAGTGGGCTCAGCAGTAGCCTGCTGGATGCTAAGTTTGTAAATGTAGTAAATGTACTTCTGTGATCCAAATGAGAACCACGGCCCCAAGAGAAAAAAAAAAAAAAGGTTTGGCTATAGGTGGAGGTGCCCTCCGCACACCTTTCAGCAGTCCCGGCCAACAATCAAATAAATGGTGCTCGAAGTAACTTCACGGATGGCACCGTGCAAAACACAAGATTGAAGAAAATAGGTCACCAGCACTCCATAAGTTAAAATGAATGAGTCCTTTTAATGGACAATGATGTCACAGAAATCCAACATGTGCCGACGTTTCGGGGCCACACAGGGTCCCTTCTTCAAGGCAAGAGATGTGACCACATCTCTTGCCTTGAAGAAGGGACCCTGTGTGGCCCCGAAACGTCGGCTCATGTTGGATTTCTGTGACATCATTGTCCATTAAAAGGACTCATTCATTTTAACTTATGGAGTGCTGGTGACCTATTTTCTTCAATCAGGTTTGGCTATAGTTCTATTTTAAGAAAATATTCAAAGACAACACACACAGAGTGGAGTGGGCAATGGAAAGGGAGTGAAAGGGGTGGGGGAAGGTCACAGAGGTGAAAATGGTCATCAAACTGTTTGATAGCAATTTAGAGGCCCACATTCAGTCCTTTATCTCTTGAATCAAACACAATTTCAAAGGTTTTTTTTTTCCTGAGCAGTTTTAAAGTTCCATTTAAAAAGTTCTGATGAATGATGTCCTACAGGTGTGCAACAATCATCTTCCTTATGTTCTTTTATAGTGTGTCTGCATAGATTTGTTCTTCATAATTTATTTCCTGTTTCTGTTGGCTTAGTGTGAACCCAGTTCGTCTGAGTTCACCTGATCCAAACACACCCCGTCCTGGGTGGTAGCATGTGTGGTGGGGGAAATGCATTTCTCTGCAACTGATTGGAGGGGGGTGGCAGTACCAACTTTGAGTGGGCTTGCACCAATCCCAGCCTCATCACTATACACCATATTACTGGTGGTGCAGCCAGGGCCGTCCCTATAATGAAACAACCCGAGGCTGTTCTCGTGGGGGTGTGACAGGCAGAGCGGCATGTGCCTGCTCCCCCCTTTCTGGCCAGAAAGTCCTAGGTTGCGAAGAGCCAGGTGGGAAGATGCGTAAGGGCCATACAAAACTCTATGCCCAGCTCTTAGCAACCTGGGGCACTCTTGTCAGCATCCCACAGACCTTGGCTTCTTGGGTGCAGCTTTAGGATCCATTATAATTTAGGGTTACATTTGTGTATGTGATACTTTTAATGGAATGGTGTGGCTGCACAGTTTGCAGCATTTATTGTTACAAGATTTTTGTCCCCCTTCTTTTTCTCCCTGTAGTGAGAATGAAGTTTCCTGTCAATAAATTTATGTCTGAAGTTGGTTGGCTGCCTAAAGGCCAGTTTAGGGGATTTGTGGAAGATTTCATTCAGTTTCTGATCCATTGTTATACTGGGTTGCAGCTTCTTGATTATCTTTCTTATCCCATATAGTGCTAGATTATACATAGTTACTAGAGGTACACAGCTATTTGTTTTCTTTTTCTTTTTTTTTAAAGCCAGAAAACATAAATGAACATCTCAGAGTACTAGCAGAATCCTTCCATGAGAAAGGTTACAGCAACAAAACCCCCACTACAAGCTAGGGATGCACTGATACCATTTTTTCAAGACCAAGCAGTGTACTGAAGTACTGATACTTTTCCTCAAGTGCTCACCGATACCAATTACCAATATCTTTTTTTTTTTAGTGCCATGTGTCAGTTTTTCTAAAACAATAAAGACGAATGTTTTTAGTAGAGTGGTGGAGTGCCAGGGCCCAGTAGCAGCTGCAACCGCTGCGACCCTGGTAGCTGCCACTGACTCTAAGCTGTAGAGGGACTACAAATTCCAGCAATACATTATACAGCAATGCAGAATATCATCATCTATAGAGGACTACAAATCCCAGCAATACATTATACAGCAATGCAGAATAATATGAAGCTACATACTCTGTGTTGCTCACCAGGGCTGTGCAGCATCTCATGAAGCTGTGTCGCGACTCAAGAGGCTGTGCGGGTTTTACCCAGGGCTGTGTAGGATCTCAGCAGAGTTGTGTAGGATGTCAGGAGGTTGTTCGGGGTCTCACCTGGGCTGTGCGGGATCTCAGGTGGATGTATGGGTTCTTGCTAGGGTTGTGTGCAGTCGCACCAGGGCTGTGCAGGATCTCACCAGAGCTGTTTGCAGTCCCACCAAGGCTGTGTGTTGATCTCACCAGGGCTGTGCGGTCTTAACCATTGCTGTGCAGGGTCTCCACAGGGCTGCGTTCGGATCTCACCAGGGCTGCATATGGGTCTCTCCAGGGCTGCATATGGGTCTCTCCAGGGCTGCACTTGGGTCTCTCCAGGGCTGCATTTGGGTCTCTCCAGGGCTGCATATGGGTCTCTCCAGGGCTGCATGTGGCTCACACCAGGGCTGCATGTGGCTCACACCAGGGCTGCATATGGATCTCACCAGAGCTGTGTGCGGATTTAACCAGGGCTGCATGTGGATCTCACCAAGGCTGCATGTGAGTCTCATCAGGACTGCGTTCGGGTCTCCTTATTGCTGCGTGCAATGTATTACCAGGGCTGCATGTGGGTCTCACCTGGGCTGTGCGGAGCATCTCCCCATTGCTGTGCAGGGTCTCCGCAGGGCTGCGTTCGGGTCTCACCATGACTGTGCAGGTCTCACCAGGGCTCTTGGAGCTTGGAGCAGTGACTACTTTACAACACACGCAAAGACCATGGGAAACAAAAGAAGCCACCCTCAAGAAGGACGGACAGTGTCAACACCAATTCAGAGATGATTTGAGGATCTACAGCCGAGTGATAAACAAATAAGATACATTTGTGTTAATAGTTAATGCTCTTGACTGTATTTTTATGATTTAACGACTGAGTTTAGTGTCACTTTACCTTTAGGCCTTGTTCACACCAAGTGCGGAGAAGGTGCAGAGCAGTTACAGATCGGAGCTAAACTGCGTCCAATGTATTCCAATGGTATTTTTAGCTCCAATTCACATTGCAGCGTTCAGTTCCAGAGCAGGTAAAACAACTGCAGCAGGCCCTATTTTACCTGCTCTGGAAAGCATGCAAACGCACCAAAAACGCATCAAAAACGCCTGGAATGCACTGAAAGGCCATTTTAAACTACCAAAAACGACCCAGAACGCATCAAAACGCGGCAAAAACCACTGCACTGCGTGTGCAGAAACCTGAGCGGATCTGCTCTGCATTTGGTGTGAACAAGGCCTTAAAGCAGAACATGGGGTAGCGTTTAGGTTTAGTTGCAAACATTGACAAAGCAAGATGCAAACATTTTCCTAAATGATTAGTTCGCCTCACTGCACTTGGACATTTTAGGGAACATTGCTAATATATCCTCCCACTTCCTGCTGCCTCTCTTTTATGGCTAAAATGTGTGCTTTTGTCCCCACTCTCCACTGTTCTATTCCATTTATTGATTTTAAAGTTCTAATAGAAACAAAAATGGATTTATGTTTCTTTATTTATCTTTGCTTTGTGAGATACAAAAAAAAAAAGATGCAAGTGAAGAGCTGTGGGCTGAAAGCTGGGGTCAGCCCTATAAGGAAGAATGACTTGACAATGTGTGAATCACAGCCTGGATTGCCCTTTTCTTAGAGAACCTTTTGTTTCAGTGTCTTCCGATGAAAACAACATTCTCCCACATCTTACAGCTGCCTTTTTGGTATTTTTCCTGTGCAACTTGTTCAATTTCGGTGTCCTTAATTGGCAAAATGTTTCACAAGGTCCAGTGCTCATTCTAAGCCATTTCATTTCTAGGGGCCAAAAATCGCTTGTTTGTCTTTTTTTGGCAATCTGCTTCTCTTACATTTGGTTTTGTCTTCTTTTAGCAGTAGTAGAGTCCTTTTTAAGGAATGAATGTTTGTGCAGATGCAGTTTTTATTCCTCTGTATTCATGTATGGCTTAAAATGGCTTTCATATAACAAAACAAAATGAGAAGAGAAATTACCAGTATTTCAATGATCTTTTTATGTGCACAGAAAATGGAAGTTACATGGTAAAAAAGTAAAGAACACATGCAAACACATTCTACATTTAAAAAGAAAAAGACTATGGGATCTATTCACGAAGCTGCCGAGGGCAGCCGAGTGAATGACCGATCTGAAGTGAAGTGAGCCGAACACTGTTCGGCTATTCACTTCAGGCTGGTACGGCTAATTTCAGCCGTACATCGGCTTGCTTCGTGTGGCTTCGGGTCGGCCGAACATGCTCAGCATGTTCGGCCGACCCGAAGTGCAGAAGGAGTTCGACTCAGCCGATCCAACATCTGGAACGGCTGAGCCGAACCCCAGGCAGGCTACTCACTGCTGTTCGGGCTATTCTTAAAGATCCCGAACAGCAGTGAGTGAATAGCCGAATGCCGCCGAGCGGCATTCGGCTCGGCTGTTCTGCTTGGTCCCTCAGAGGTACCGATCAGAACAGAAAAAGAGTGAAAAAAGTAAAGAGTAAATAGCAAACGATTCTGCGGAGCTAGCAGTGACGCCGAGCTCCACCCAATAGTTTCCTATTGTCCGGCGCCTCTGCTGCTGTAAAAGAAAAAAGAAAAGAAAAAACTCTCCCGGGCGATCAAATAAATTTTCCCATTGAAAAGCATTGGGACATTACTATTGGCTATTGCAAATTGCAATAGCCAATGGTAATGTCCCAATGGATCCCCCAAAGGATCGGCCGAAGCTACGGCCAGATCCTTCGGCAGCTTCGTGAATAGACCCCTAGATAGATAGATAGAGAGAGAGAGAGAGAGAGAGAGAGAGAGAGAGATAGAGCTTTTTAGGTAAAATAAAGACCTCCAACTGTAAAAACAAAAACAAATAGCACATATATGATATATAATATAGAATAATGGTAGAAAATTATCTAGGATATATACTAACACTATATGCCCCAACGTATGCTAACAAAGGGATTATATTGTTTCAAAAAAAAAAAATTTGCATACCAAAAATGTTGAAATATTATGCCTGTGCATGATGCAGTTAGGGGAAATTTTTGTTTTTAAGTGTTATGTTTTCAGGTTAAAGTGTAATAAATACATATTTCTACATTGGACTTCCATAAGTTGTGTCTCGGTCCTAACAACCATATTGATCTAGAAGTGTGTAAACTTACTTATTGAAGATGCCCATTCCTCAATGCACTGATACAATTTCACTCAGCCCTCAGGCTCTATTCCTACTATTTCCCTTATACTAGCCTTTAGGTAACCAAGCAACCTCAGACATAATTTAATCTTCAGGAAACTTAATTCTCACACGAGGACCAAAAGAAGGAGAAAAAAAAACTTCAACAATAAATGCTGCAAACTGCGCAGCTCCGATTTTTCTAAATAACGGGGAGGGTGTTAACAGCGATATTTCCGTGTTTGCGGATGACACCAAAATTGGGAGGGTAATAGACAAGATAGTAATGGTTTACTACATCCCCAGTCATGAATGAATAGGTATTGATGTGTAACACTTTCTGTTCATTCATAAATGAGGACATAGTAAACACTTGCTATCTCCTCAGTTATTTACAAACATCAGAATGATCAATACTGATTATGCCGGTGTTTGCTCAGTACAGGGGAGGGTCGGTAATATGACCGATCAGCCGTTCTCCATCCTGAAGCTCTGCTCCACATCACCCAGCTTGGCACCCTGACTCTTGCTGGCTATCACAGCTGATCTCTCCTCCTCACATTCACCAGAGGTGGATTGGCTCTGTGTTCCCTCTGATCCCCGATACAGGTGTGGGAGAGAAGCAGGGATTGGAGGGGGCACGGAGGCGATGATAATGCCGGTGCCCAGCAGTGAGGAGAGAGGTGCAGAGTGGTAGCGATAGTGAGAACAGTTATGTGTGCCTAGTGAGCTGTGTCCTTGGACAAAAGCTGGGATGCAGCACAGCATGGACACACAACTAAAAAGCTTGACTGTCCTTGCAAATCCAGGACAGTTGGCAACTATGTTAATGTGAATAATACAAATATTTTCAAATGTTCAGTGAAAATTTAAATAATTTGACCAGCTGTTTTAAAAATGACTGGGTTTGTGAAAGACCTGGGACACCCTTCGTCACCATGAGGAAAGTAAGGATGCAGTACATGCAGCAGATAATGGTGGGTGTGGCCAAATTGTGCCAATAATGGGAGGGGCTTAAATGGGCAAGGTTAATAAAACTAAACTTACTCACTGTATACATGGCACACGTGTGTCACAGTCCTTGTACCCACATGCAAGATTGTCACATATAAGCAAAAAAACCACAGCACAATAAATAAATAAACACTTCCATTACATATGCTTTTCTGCATGCAGAATATAGACAGAGTGCTAACACTCTGCATGCTCGACTGAGCCGAGGTGAAAGCCGAAGCTGGCCGAAGGGCCGGCCATTGGCCGGCCGACAGCCTGCTACTGACTGCTGGGCAGAACCAGCCGTCATCTCACGGCTGGCTCCGGCCACTTGCACAGACAGATCAGCGTCCCTGGTTACCAGGTAACCAGGGACGCTGATCTTCAGACAGGCCAACTCTCCCAGACGCAACGTGAAATAGCCGATAGGAATCTAGCTATGCATTCCTATGGTGTTTTTTTTTATTCTGACAGCAGCAGAACCGCCCAGCCAATAGAAAGCAGTTGGGCGGAGCTAGCTGTCACTGCTAGCTCCGCCCAATTGTTTTCTATTTTATTTTTTCTACTTTTTAACTGTTTTTCTATTCTGCTCGGTACCACAGCGGTACCGAGCAGAATAGCCAAACGAGTAGCCTGCCGGAGGTTCGGCTCAGCCAATCCAGATGCTGAGCATGTTTGGCCAACACGAAGCCAGCCGCAGCAAGCCGATGTACGGCTGATTTTAGTCAGTGTACGGCTGAAATCAGCCGTACAAGCCTGAAGTGAATAGCCGAACAGTATTCGGCTCACTTCACTTTGGGTCGGTTATTCAGTCGGCTGCCTACGGCAGCTTTGTGAATAGACCCCTAGGAGTTTACATTTGTGATCACTGTGATCACTGGCTATCACATGTCTGGTTATCACAGTGATCACACGGCACAGAGCCACTCTTATTCTGTCTGTGCCTTTTCCTGTGATCTGCGCTGTCTAATAACAGTGTGATCAAAGGCATTGTGCGAGTGCCAGGCACGTATACAAGTAGAACACAGAGCGCCATTTTTAAACAGCACTCCAGAAATAAAAGACCACCAGCCCACTGTTTTAAAATGTACAAAGGTAGTAAAGTGGTTAAGGGTATTGTAGAATAGCTCAGGTGCTATTTTTAACTTCTAATTGCTTTCTTGGTGGGTCAAAGACAAGTTTGGCTTTGAAAGAGATTGCTCTGTAAGCTTTAGGGGAGATATTTAGGTCACATAAAAGGAGAATGAAGCTGGTTTGAGATTCTTTACTCAATAAACTGGCATATGACTTTAATTATCCAAATATGTGAAAAGCAAATCCCTGCCTATTGATTTCATCTGCACATGATTGGATAATTGAAGTGAATCTTTAGGAAACACTTTTAACTCCTTTTGTAAACCAGCCCCAATGTATAATATGGTAAGGTATTGTTCTCTTGTATTCTACTGTACAGACAGAAGGGGGTATGTGGCACAGACTCTGCAGAATCTGAAAAGTGTTGTCAAACTCTTTCTGCACTGCAGCCATGTACAGTGGCACATCAGGAGTGAAATGTATAAGTTGCTATACAAATCTTTTGGCAGTAACACAGTTCCGGTGTAGAGCTCACCCCTCAAGGGAGCCACTGGATGAACTGGGCCCTCCGAGCCTATCTAGGGTTTACTGTTGCATTGCCCCAAAACCACTTACCGACCCTCCAGTGGTGACCGATAAAACTGATGTCCACACAGAGGATCCGATGCTGATGAAATTGATTGAAGAACTGGAAGAGGGGGTTAGGGCACAGGAACCCCAGGATGTACTAGACTCCAAAATGATAGAGCAAAGTACTTGCAGCCTTCACCAGTGGCTGCCCACTTGCCTGCTGCTGCTGGGGCCCGGCCTCCTGAACCCACTCCTGTCACCTCTGCCATGCTGCCCCTGGTACAGCTGATACCCATGTAAGAAGCCCCCCAGGCTGCCCAGACCCCTCACATGGGTACCGGCCATACCCCCCTGATGGCAGTGTTCTATCAAGAAGTGACATTTCAGGATCGATCAGCTGTTCCAGGGCAGATCGGTTCTTCTGCACATACCATCGGGGGTGCCGATCTGCCCAGTCCACAGCACCATCCCTCAGCTCAGGCAGGAGGCCGGGGGAAAGAAACTCACAGGTCAGCACCAAATATTTATGTCCTTCCCCAGCATGCACCACTGGCCATGAACCTTCTAGTAATTGGCTTGGCTAGGAAGACACACATATTCATTATTGGTTGTTCTGCTCTATTGCAAGGTCACACCCAGAAGCAGGCAGATGCAAATGATAACAGAGAAAACAAATGAGCAAAAACGATGAAATCAAGATCAGACTACAATCTGACAGCTCTAAATTTAAATACTCACTCCTGCTTAAGGCAGGGTGGCTACACCTGTATATAGGATTGTTTATAGTTGTTTGGCTGGTGTTTCCCTTTAAATAAACAATTCATTTTTTCCCTTTGTTCCTTTTCACATCTAAGACTTTTTCCAGGCCAGAGAGTGTTTGGTTCTTTTACGCTATGGATTTAGTGGTCCGGCACATAAAAATCCATTGGATGAGTGACAAGTAGGGGAGCTCAGCATCATAAAAATGGATTTACAAGATAATCAAATGAGAGCCCTCATAGACCCGTGCACAGAGGTGGGACGGATCAGGCAGCAAATCCTTTTAACCTGTGCTTTAATTACAGGATTAGAGATTCCTTTTGGCTCTAGAAAGACAGCTCCAGTCAATTTATTATGCATTTATTTAAAGAGGGAGCGCACACTCTCATTACTGAGGGGTTTGTGAAAGGCCAGTGTTATCAGCTTCACCGAGGATTTAGGAAGCCAGCACTTTATCAGCTTATGGCAACTGACAAGAATTTTAACTTCTTCCCTTCCTGGGGATGTCACACCATGGCAGGCCTGGGCTTGTAGAAGGTTTACAGGGGAAATGATGCCTCGTTTTACCATCTTAACATAGGTCACTGCTATTTAATATTAAAATACAGGCTTTTTCCATTTTCCAGCATGCATTGTATTAGCCAGTGTACAGCGTGAAATACCTTGATTTTTTAATGGTACGACCTGTCTCAGTTATATCATTTGTTTCTTTTGTATTTTACCCCATGGGGTTGATTTACTAAAGGGAAATAGGTTATTTGCTTTGCAAGCGCATTTTCCCTTAGGTGAAGCTCTGCTGACCTCTATCATCCAATCAAGTGCAATCAAAAATATTGTTTGTTTTTTTCCTTGCATGTGATTGGGTATTCTTTGCAAAGTGAATTTTCACCACATTCACCAAGTGAACGTTATTTGCCTTTAGTAAATCAAACTCTTGTGGGGGTTGATTGCCTAAAGGAGTGGCTGCTGTTCACTAAACAAAGTGAATGTTAGTAAATAGGAGAACATGTGTTCACTTTCAATGGCCAATCATGTGCTAATAAAAATCCTTCCTTGCACATGTTTGGGTGTTCAAATTGAAAACAGCTTCACCTTATTTATCAACATTTATTTTTACAAATTGAACATTCTGAAATATGTGAGCTCATAGCAAAGGCATTGTAAAATCAATGGCTGAAATTCAGTGAAAAGGAGAATTCTAGTAAAAAAAAAATATATATATTTATAGATGTGTTGTGTGATTGACTCTTTATGATAACTGTTATAATTATAATTTTTATCATTATCAAGAGATAAGATTACAGCCCATTTAAAACAGAATTCTACATTAAATGTCAAGTGGACCTTACTTCAAAGCTCTTATAAATGGAGGGTATCTCCCTCCCCCCTATAACAACATTGGTGCCCTCACTCACTGTTGATTATATCTGGAGACTATATTTATAAAGACATTTAATGCACTTGTGTTGAGGAGCCATGAATCCTGTTTGGAGACGACATTTAACTGCCAGATTTGCTGGCTTATTCACTGGGTCAGGTAATATTCACCAACATCTGCTTTTCAATTATAAATGGGGCTTACTGCCTGATTATAACCTGACAAAATGGAGACCAGATGTCTTTCGTTCTAGCCATGTATTGGCAAGTTTTTTTTTTCTAGATTTTATTTAGACACATTGTAAACATTTAAAAACCATGGAAATCCCTTAGTATCTGCCTCTATCAGCTTGGCACACCAGGCATTAGTACTGGTAGAACCAAGCCAAGGGTGCAGTTAGCATGCGGTCCCCTAGCTTGTGGACACCAGCCTGTATGCTCTTCAGCACAGGGTGTTTTAAGAGGAGTTCCCAAAAAAAGGATTCTCTTCCCAAATCACCAATGCCCAGTACTGATTGGCATTGGGATCTTCTGCACCTCCAATGGCCAGGAGGAGATGACAGCATTAAAGGAGTTCATGTGTTTATCCTTCCTGGTGAAGTCTTTTACACCTACAGTTCACATGGGCAAACTGCATAGGAGAAGGGTTGAAAAAACATCAGGGCCAATATTTTTTCATAAAAAAAACTAGCACAGGGCATTTTCTTTTGTAGAAATATATTCAAACAGGAAATGGATACAAGTCAAGTTGAAGGGCAACCTTTTTTGCCCATAGTTCTCCTCAGGGTCATCTATGTCTTCCGGTGAACCAAAACTCAGTATATAGTGGACTATTGTCTGCTATATGCTGAGAACGCTGCCGAGGATCACAACAGTACTGTTGAGATCCACCCTGCTGACTGATTGACAGCTGACTCCACCTCTCTAGAGGCAGAGCCAGCAGTGCTTGTCCCCTCCCTTGTCCGTTTCTCCAGTCAATGCTGGAGGATTGGAGAGGGGAGGGGGGAATCCCTGTGGGGAACAGTGACTGACTGTCACCACTCTCTGCAGGGAGAGCATCAGGAAGTCAGCGATCGGCAGCATGTGTTCGCTGACTTCCCGATCAATAGAGCCGACCTGTGACAGCTTCTTTGTCAGAGGCCGGCTTGAATTATGGGGATGTGTGTTTTTGCACTCTGCAAAAAACTCCAGCCAAAACTTTTCTTCCCCTAAAGTGTATTGTAAATTTTACAGTCAAATGTAAGAAAACCCCTCTATATGTTTATCATGTGTTCCGATTCGCCCAGCAAAACGAAAAGTAATATACCTAATATTTCTTATCTTTTAGATGTTTTGTTGCAGCAGGCAACACGGCTGAATCCAAGTTTTTTTCTGAGCTCCTTCACAGTAATCTGTCCTTATAGAAAGGCTTAGTACTGAAATGTGTGAACTGTATTTCTCTCATTTACTTCATTCACATTTGAATGCAGAAACCAGGGCTGTAATCATTTAACCCCTCACAGCTCCTCCTTACATTGCAACAAAGGTGGAGCAAGTAGAATTTGTAACCCTTAAGAAGCCAAGAAACCCTTACCCAAGAAAAAGCAATTAAAACTATTTTTTTTAACTTATGCTATATATAAGGGAACATGTAACAAATATAACATAGGTGTTGTAGCTATGTGGCTGCAAAAGTAGAAATACATTTTAATTTTGCTCATGTAAGGTGACATTTTCCAAACAAGGACAGAGATGTCTGTGAAGGTTCTCATTCATCCATGTCATGGTATATCTGTAAACAAATAAATCAAGGCAACTGGACTTGCTGCATTTTTGTTGAAGACGTTTCACTGGCCATCCGACCAGATTTCTCAAATCAGAAGAAGGACAGAGATGCCAATAAGAAAATGACAGTGGTTGTAACCTTTCTTCACTCCCAGCAAAGCCAAAGAATACATTTCGGCTGGTCTGGTATTAAGCTTAAAACAAGCAATGGAATTGATCTAAAGATTAACAATGGTGGCCTCTCAAGATGCCTTTACTTGTGCTGCAGCATTTGGTTATGTTGTTATCCTGGCAGGTTCCCCATAAAGCTGAATTCCAGGGAGGGAGATAAAAAAGCTATATTACTTATCATAACCCCCGATCCAGCAGGCTCTGGCACTCTCTTGCTCTCCCTGATGCTCTGGGCTGTGGGCAGTCCCTCGATGTCCTCACGCAGGGCCGCCGTCAGGGGGGGGCGTACGGCCAATAGTCAAGTAAGGGCCCCAGGCCTGCATGAGGGGCCTGGGAACCTTACATATGTATCGGCCGACGGTACAGGTGACTGGACAGGAGGTGGAGGCGGCCAGGGCCCCCACACTCGAGATCCTCACCTGGGGTGCTCTGTGCGAGTCTCCGGTGTCCCCCTGTGACTGACTGCACATTAGGTTTTCAAAGATGGCCACCGCGAGTAGCGGAGGACATCTTTAAACCTGGCAAGTGCCCACATTTCATTTACTATATTGCCGAAACGGCAATACATTAAATGGAAATCATTCCCTGGTGGTCCAGTGGAGAATCAGTATGAACTGCATCTCTTGCTGATGCAGATCATACTGATGGCTCCCTCGTGGTGCCGCCAATGACAGGCAGGGATCGATTAGTATGTCTGCATCAGCCTGAGATGCAGATCACACTGATTCTCCACTGGACATCAGGAGAATCCCCAAGTGCCACACTGGACCCCAGGCATGCAGCCCCCCTTCCTGCAAAACAGGTAAACAGGTATGTGCCTTGCAATCCCGTGCGGGCGATCGCATTGCAGCTGGAGGGCGTGACTACGGTGCCATTCACTTCAATGTCCCACCACGCCCCCTCCAGCCCGCCAAAAAAGTGAGCCAGCCGCAATGCGGGTAGTGCGTTCTGGCCAGAATCAGACTGGAGCGCACTGCTAATGGTGTGAACTAACCCTAAGCCCTGCGTCCAGTAGACATGTGCGATTCGTTTTGGAAAAACTAGTTTTCTGGACGAAATTCGTTAGTGGTAGTCTGTACGCATTTCGTTTGTGGACGAACTTTCATTGCAGCAAAGTGACAATTAAAAAAAAAAAATGTAATGTCACTTTGCTGCAATGAAACGAATGATACGAACATGAAACGAAAATGAACATTCGTATAGACTACCGCTAACGAACAAGATGAAACTAAAACAATTTTTTGCCGGTGCACATGTCCAGTGTCTAGGGGGTCATGGAGCCCTGCGTCCAGCGGGTCACGAAGCCCTGCGTCTAGCGGGTAATGTGACTGTGGGGGCGACATTAGAGTGTAAGCTCCTCTGTACAGAAACTGATGTGACTGGCTAGGTGGAGTATGAGATGACTTAGGGTCACCGCAAGGGTATTATTTTTTCCAGCCGATGAAATCTCTACCACTTATCCTCTCAAACCACTGGCTCCCATGAAAACTCTTTTACCGTGGGAAAAAATAATGACTGAGTCAGAAAAGCAGTTTTTGTTTCCTCCAGAATGTTTGCATGTAGATCTATCTGCTCTGTAGATGATTACATAATGCTTCTAGGCAGTATTAAGTATATAGCATTTTAGTGGCACTTGGAATTAATCTATAACCCTTCACAGGGAAAATCAATATATTAAAGTCTTTTACTTTATTATTAGTACATATATGAATTAGAAAAAAGAGAAGATATAATAATATGTCTATGTACTTAACGGCACATTTATAAAATATAAAGTGAAAGCAAACTCTGTATAGTAAGTTTTCCTCTACGGAGAGGTAAAGGTAAATCCATTATTACATGTAATGTATGCAATTTCCTGTTACACCATGTTTCAGATATAATAGAAGCAATTAACAATGTTGTCTGTGTCTCTTTCTGTCTGTCTGTCTGTGTGTGTGTGTCTGTCTCTGTGTGTCTGTGTGCCTGTCTATGTGTGTGTGTCTGTCTGTGTGTGTGTGTGTGTGTCTGTCTGTGTGTGCGTGTCTGTCTGTGTGTGTGTCTGTGTGTGTGTGTCTGTCTCTGTGTGTCTGTGTGCTTGTTTGTCTGTGCCTGTGTGCCTGTCTGTCTGTGTGTGTCTGTGTGCGTGTCTGTCTGTGTGTGTGTGTATCTGTGTGTATCTGTGTGTAGACCCTGATTTGACAAAAATCCAATTTTTAAAGAGTCACTAAACTCAGGAGATAAACCTCAAAAATACATTAAAGTACCCTAACTATTACCATACATGTATCTTATTTGTGTATCACTCGGCTGTAGATCCTCAAATCATCTCTGAATTGGTGCTGACACTGTCCTTCCTTCTGGAGGGTGGCTACTTTTGTTGCCCATGGTCCCTGTGTGTGTTGTAAAGTAGTCACTGCTCCAAGCTCACTCCAGAGAGTCATGGAGCGCAAGGAAAAGAGGGAATTGGGCGGAATGGCAACATGACAGGGTGAGAAGGGGAGCCAGAGGGTAAATGGTTAAAATACAGGAAACAGGGAGAAGGGGTGGCTTACCAGCTTGTAGGAGGTCCACAGAGGGCTGGGATTTCCAGAAGGGGTCGGCACGTGGATCCCAGGATCATTCTGGAAGAGAAGACGCCGGGAGCAGACGAGGAATTTTCTACTGTCCTCCTTTATTGCTGCAGGTTAGCTCATGAGTGCCTTAGAGGATCTGCTTGCCCGGGTGCGGGAGGCTGCCGCGTCCCGTGGCGCTTCCTGGGTTAATTCCCATATGGCTGCTGTTTTGGAGGCATCTGATGCTGCCCCTGCGGTGGCCAGTGACCCCCCTCGACGTGCTCGGCGGTCGCGGCCGCCGGAGCGCCTCAGCCCTGAGGTTATAGTGAGGGCTCAGCGCCGCTCTGGGAGCCCCAGCAGGGACCCTCCGGGTCCGCCGGCGAAGCGTTCTGCTGCTTCAGCAGGTGGCCGCCCCGGGAGGAATCCCCGTCCGCGTCGAGGCCCGCATGGGGAGGACTCTGCAAGGTCTCCCCTTCCCCCTACTCTGACGTCTGCTGGGCCTGATAGTTCGGCTCCCCGCCGAGGGCTTCGTGTTGGCGGGGGAGCTCGGCGTGGATTTACTGCTGCAGCGGGCGCCGGCCTGTTCCCTGGTGCGGCCGATGGCCCCGCCCCCTCCAGCGTTGACAGCGTTGTCAATCTAGGAGAGGTAGTGTATCGCTGGCAGAAATACAGGGTGACAATAACAACAACAAAAAAGAAAACAAATGCAGCCATCAAATCTAAGGCCATTAGCTGCTAAATATTATATATTTATTTGGTTCAGAGACACTTTAAAAGCAGAACACTGGTATTGTCCGTAGAAATGCGCTTGTGAGTTCAGAATGTTTTGGTCAACTGAAGACACAGATTGCGATCCAAAATTACTTTATAATGCTATGAGAAGGTTAACATTTACAGGTATGTCTGGCTCTATGGAACTCAGGATGTTGACATTTACAACAATAATGTAGTGGCAGTATTAGTCATTTTAGGCTTAAGGTGGCTGAGTCTATCAAAAAGAGAGAGAGAGATAGAGGGGGGGGG
>NW_017306635.1:110359-141098 GCF_000935625.1 Nanorana parkeri
AGAGAGAGATGGGGAGGGAGAGAGAGAATGGGATAAGGAGAATGAGAAAGGTGCAGATAAGAGGGTGGGAGGAAAGAAGCAAGTGAGAGATGAGAAACAAGAAAGAAGAATGGGAGGAAATAGAAATAGAAGAATAAGGTAAACCGATGCAATGGGGTTGGTTTACTGAAGGCTAATAGGCTGTTCACTTTTCAGGGGAATTTTCCCTTTAGCTTAGTGATTGTGGTAATAATTCACTTTGCAAAGAACACCCAATCACATGCAAGAAACATTAAAGAAAATTATTTTTGCTTGCACATGATTGGAAGATGGAAGTCAGCAGAGCATTGAGCTTCACCTCAATCACTAAGCTAATAGAAATGTTAGAAATGTTCCATGAAAAAATGAAAATTCCATTGCAAAGTGAACAGCCTGTTTGCCTTTCACCCCAAAGAGTGAGACGGAAACAGAAGCAAAGAGCGAGAAGGATGTAGGAATAAAGAGTCAGAGAAGGAGAAAGACTGCGGAGTAATTACTTCAAAAGTAACTTTCTGTGAAGCCCAAAAAGGCCTTTTATTTAGAAATGCCCAATTATATAACAGGGCTGTCGAAACCGAAAAGTCCTTTAAACTCGATTGACTGTTTAATGCAAATGTCGGTTTAATGAGTCAGAGCAACAGTTATTTCTTTACTAAATGAACCCGGAGAGAAAGATTAACCATGACATTTATAAAAAAATTCTTGCCAACTTGAGACAGAATAGTTCAGTGTGTCTTTATTGAATCTTCACGTAATGCTTTGAGCACAGCAAGTATGAGCAGGTGCGTTCTGCTAAGTGCTACGTGACAGAGTTATGTATTGGTGAGGAAATCTATCCTGCATTAAAATGACACTAAACTCAGGAGTTAAACCTTAAAAATGCATTCAGTTATCCTAAACTATTAACAAAAATGTATCTTAATTGTGTATCACTCAGCTGTAGATCCTCCAATCATCTCTGAGGGCTTGTTCACACCAAGCGCGAAGCAAAGGCAGAGCAGAGCAGCTAAAGAATGGATCACAACTGCGTCCAATGTATTCCAATAGTATTTTGGGCTCTAGTTCATATGAGTGCATTCAGTTCCAGAGCATGTGGAAAAACTGCAGCATGCGCTATTTTTTCTGCTCTGGAAGGGAGCAAAACGCCTGCAAACGCATCAAAAACGCATGAAAATGCCCTGGAACACACTGAAAGCCCATTTTAGGCTAAAAATATATTTTTTTTTTACACAAATGGCCTGGAACGCGGCAAAACACACTGCACTGCATTGCAGAAACTCATGCATATCTGGTCTGCATTTGGTGTGAACAAGCCCTGAATTGGTGCTGGAACTGTCCTTCCTTCTGGAGGGTGGCTACTTTTGTTCCCCATGGTCCCTGTGTGTGTTGTAAAGTAGGCACCCGGGATGGACTACAATCTCAATAAAAATAAGCAAATTAAATGTGAGATTGTAGTCCATCCCGGGAGCGAGCTTGAAGTGGTGGCTACTTTACAACACACACAGGGACCATGGGGAACAAAAGTAGCCACTCTCCAGAAGGAAGGACAGTGTTAGCACCAATGCAGAGATGATTTGAGGATCTACAGCCGAGTGATACACCAATAAGATACATTTTTGTTCATAGTTATGCACTTGAATGCATTTCTAGATAGCGATTTATCCCTTGTGAGACCTCTATGCCTGGCCTGTATAAGCAGATTCAATCACTGAGGACAATCATTGTCAGATTGCTGAACTCACCAATACCGTGTTCATCCACAAAAGGTTGCTTTATTCTGTACATCAGACAACAGGATACAGCAGATGGATGGTTTTCAGTATTATGCGGTCAAAAGATGGTGCTTTTCCTAGCATACTGTGTGGAATACACGTGTCCCTGTTACATGTGGCCTGTTAGCTGTGGCCATGACACAGGAAGTACTGAACTCAGGAAGAAGGGTGGGGTATTACATACAAAGGAAATGTGTCATAGATCAGGGAAATAAATATGGAAAAACATTGTATTACCACAAAGGGCCACTAGATGGCAGCATATAACTAACTATAAAGCGTCCATAGGAAAATGGTACAAAGAAAACAATCTATATAAATCCTTATCTAAATAAACTTCTATGCCCCATTGGGGCAGCACAACACATTAAAGTGGGGTTCCCCCCTTCACATCAGAGACCCCCTCCTTTCACATCAGAAGCCTTCAGTTCCCCCTTCACATCAAAGTACCCCTTCACATGAGAGCCCCTGTTTCATATAAGAATCCCCCCTTCACATTAGAATCCCCTTTTACATCAGTAGCCCCCCCCCCCTTCACATCAGAGCCACTTCCTTTCACATCAGGAACCTTCAGCTTCCCTTCACATTAGAGTCCTACAATCACAAAATTTCGAGGCACCCCAGAGAAAGCCAGAAAGCACCTTAGGGAGCCATGGCACCCTGGTTGAGAAGGCTGCTCTATAACTCTAAGTAAGACTTGTCATGGAAGGAAACAAGAGCACAGATCTGTAGGGACAATCTTTCACAGGCATGCAGTATGCAGGAATCTTATAACATAAATGCACTTTTCTAAGTTGATCAAATAACCCCTCATTCTCCCCACCAAAAACTAAATATAAGTAGGTATCTACGTGGTGATGAAAAGTGAGTGGCACCTGACCAGGTGTTATTGACTGTGGATGATACTGGAATGCATGGATGAGAAAAATTAAGTTTTCATTTTGGCTAGCATTTCACTTAAATGCATTGGAGTCCACGGGGAAGATGAAATTAATAGTGGTATTTAAGCATGCAATAGGCTTTAAATAGTTCCTGAGGGTTACAGGCATTCCTTTCAACTATCTTGAACCTATCCGATGAAAAAAAAACATTAGCATCAAACAGAAACGAAGAATACAAAGTTACATCAATAAAACTACCCTAAGTATAAAAATAAATTAAAAAAATAGATAAATAAACAGTAGAACTTTTGTCAATTATATTTCACCTTTGCCATTAAAGGAGCCAAATTGAGAGATTCTACTTTGGCAAAATTTCACCAACGGCAAAATCCACTTTGTCAAGATCACTTTGGTAATCCCTATCGAATGTTAATTGGAAGTACTAGTGCTAAAGATGAGAAACACTACTGAAGCCTTAGAAGGCCAAGCAGTGGAAACTCACTTTTCATCACAACAAATGTACATTCCTGTATTTAGTTCTTGCCTGTGGAGACAGGTGGAAGGGAGAAGTGTGATAATCATGTTAACATAAAAATGCACTTATCCTTTAAGACCTCTGAGGATGTCAGTAGGGAGATCCTCGTTGATTTCCATTCCCAGGTTGGCTTAAATTTATAGAGGATGAAGTGGAGGACGATCAGTTCCTGGCTGCAGATTAGAAAGAAGGTGGGGTAATATTTGTTTTTAATGTTTTTAATATAAAAAGTATATTTTTCTTTTAACAGGCTGGCGGGAAAATCTCAAAACTGTGTTGGTTGCAGTTGTTTTCCCCGGATTGGGGAGGGGTTACCATGGAGTTCTTTGACAAGTACCAAGCAGTGCACAAATATTCAACGGCCTAGCAATCTCCTTTGTTACATCGGGATACCTTGTTCTTATTGTTTTCCTGTTTGTTTTATTTCATTTGTTTTCCTGAAAACAAATCTATGTTTCTGGGTTTTTTTAAATCTACAAACATCTTTACATCTGTTCCCTTCACACCTCTTAAACTGTCAGTTGCACTTGTGGATTTGAAAGAGTTCACTTCTCTTATGTTTTCATTAGCTGCATTTAACTAGGGATTTAGGCTAAGATCTCTGGAAATTGATATGGAAAGTCTGTGTTCTTGCCCTGAAATAGCTGACTTTCTTCCTTCTCCTTTCTTCCTGACCAGACTCTAGTCAGCAGGCATTTACTTTCCAGATGGCTGACTTTGAAGAACATCTACGGAAAATGTCAACAGGATTCTGAATAATACATTTGCAGGTTGTGTATTTGAAAACAAATCAATTTGTCTCAGCGTTGTAATAGCATAAAGCTCACTGTAGTGATTATAATCCCACTTCACAGCATAATCTGGGCTTGGTTTTGAGCACAAAGGTTACCTTCATGGAGATTAACCACATGTGTAGAGGGGTGTTAAAGTAATGGATATGTGTTTGAAGAAGATGCAGGTAGGCTGTGACTTCGCAAAGTGCTGAAGTGAAATGATAGGTCCTCGGGACACCTGGCACCGTTTTGATGAGATGTTCTAGTAATTGTTTTCAGAAATGGGAGACCTGTTAGGGGAATGACAAGTCATTTTAAAAAGATATTCACCTGTTTGCATGGTACACTAGAAGAGCAACCACAAGATGATAAAAGCTGAGGGCTTTGTACGTACGTGAACTATTTTCCCATTCAATATTGAGAAAGTACTTTTTTCTTTCCATTAAATGTCATCTAAAATGTCACGAAGAGAAGCGTCCTTCCATTGTTCACGCATACGCAACTCACTTCACATGAAATTTCTGTCTATGAACCGTTCTAGTTAATATGTTTCCAGTGTTATTCCTGATGTAATGGTACACAAGGTTAGGACCTCTTGTATAAGAAAAATACCAAACCAATAACACATAATAATGCATAACTATTTCCATTAAAAGTGTGAAACCTTCCACCATATAAACAAGAGCCACGTCATTAAGGGTTATTTATCAGAACACAAATATGTGGAGATAAATGTTTTTTGGTGTCAATTGAACAGTTTGTGCAACAGGGGCTATAATTACAGGCAAGCAGACACTTATGATTCAAGGTAATGGTCAGTCCATAAACTTCATGAGATATCCATGGACATTAGCTTTAATTTTCATAATACAAATACAATAAACAGATTTTATTTTGTGGAGGAAAAAGAGAAGCATATTATTCAAGAAATTGAAATATTATAGAAATTACTCTAAAGAAGAAGTAATTTCAATCAATTGCTGTTCTTCCTTTGAGAGAAAAGTTACAGTGTTTAAACCTAAAAACAAAAATGTTATATATTGCAGCTTACCAGTAAGCAAGTGATTCTACCAGTGATACACTTCCTGCCTTAGAGTGACAAAGCTCACCTATTTTACAGTATCTATGCAGCTGCAGGGTTGTCATACTAGGAAAGGAAGTGTGTTAGAGCTACAGAATACCTGCCCATTGCTGGGACAAGGTCATCTAGTGCCCAAGGTGAAGATGTCAAACTGTGCCCCCCACCAGAGTGGATCTGCACACGCCACATCAAAATGCATGAAACATATGCCCCATCACCCTAGGCTCAGTATACCGCGAGCTACAGCTCGCGGTATACTGAGATGCCACAGTATACCGCGAGCTGCTGCTCGCGCTATACTGAGACGGCGCAGCTGAAGCGGATCCCGACAATTGTGCCAGGATCCGCCCAGCTGCGTGACTGACAGCTGGCTCTGCCTATCTAGAGGCAGAGCCAGCTGTACCCGCCCCCTCCTGTTCCGCCAGTTAGCGCTGGCGGATCGGAGTGGGGAGGGGGGAATCCAGCCCCTCCCGTCACGGCATAGAGTCATGACAGGATCGAGAGGTGAGCGAACGCCGGTATGTGTTCACTCACCTCCCGATCTACTGAGCCGACCTGTGACAGTCTCATTGTCACAGGTTGGCTAGAACTATGAGGTGAGTGAAAAGCACTCACCTCATAGTTCTCCTTTAATTGTACACATTCTGCCACACAGTAAAATGTGGGGCCAAGAATGACAAAGAAAGAAATGCCACAGGATCAGTGTGGTGAAATAATATACCTAAGCCAATAGTGGCACTACAAGTAAAAGACGCCCCTACATTTATGATGTCACTGGAAGAAAAAATGCCCCTCATGGTTGGTGATACTGGCAAGAAAAAGTTCCTCTGCATCAGTGGTGTCACCAGAAGAAAAAGGTTCCTCTGCATCGCTGGTGTCACTGAAAGGGAAAAATGCCCCTGCGCCCATGGTATCACATAAAAGAAAAAAATGCCCCTGTAATGGTGGTGTCAGTGGAAGGAAAATGCCCCTTGCGTTCACAAAATGTTTTGAATTTTTCAAAGAATACAAGGCATTCTGTGATTGGAGCAGGAGAGATGATGTCACAGCCCTGTGCCCTCCTTTCCTCCTCCAATCAACTTAAGGTGCCCATACACTGCACGATTATCGTACGATAATCGTATGCGATCGGGTTTTCGTACAATAATCGAGCAGTGTGAACGGAGACGTGCGACCGTTTCTACTGTACGGTCGCACGTCTTCTGTCAAACCAGCATGTTCGAAAACCAGCCGGGAATTGTACGATTCTCGGCTGGTTAGAACGGTGCTTGGAAGATAAATGCTGAACGGGCCGTTGTGCGCACGCGCACACTGCCCGTTCAGCATTGCGGTCATCGGAAGCCCGCCCCTCAGGAGGGCGGGCTTGCGATGATCGAGAGTGCGATCTGCCTGTCCAAGATAGGCAGATCGTACGTTTTTTTAATCCCTTTACAACCATCGCAAGACTAAAGTCTTGCGATGGTTGTAGAGTGTATGGCCACCTTAATGCCTTCTAAATACATGACATTTTGTGAATGGGTAATAGTGAGGAGGGGCAGGTGATGCACTCAACTACTCAAATTTCATTTCTGCTTCTACTGACTCCTGAGTGCCCAGGAAGCTTAGTGTTACCTACAAGATATATGGCATGCTGCAAGGTAAGATTTGTATACATTGCAACGACCCTTCGCACATAACACCCAATTTTTAATGTAATAATTATCATTTTTGTTCCAGAGTGTGATTTGAAGCAATAGTTGTCCTAGTCTAATTTTGTGTCTGCTCATAACAGCTAAACTGTATCAAGCCTTAAAGCAGAACTCCGGAGAAAATTATTCTTAACCCTTGCAGTGGGGCTATCCCCTCACTGCAAGGGTTAAGTGCTCTTTTTTGTCTAGGCTCAAAAATAAAAAAGTTATATTCACCCGATCCTTCGAGCTAGCTTGCTCTTAGACTGGACCCTTACACCTAGCTCCCCCTCCACTGCAGAGGTCTAAGGTCCAGTGAGTCATCGGGGGTGATTTACTAACCTAAACACACGCACGCACCAGGTGTGTGTGATTTTCACACAGCAAAGCGTATTTATCAACCAAAAAGTCTCTAAAAGCATATTTCCACTAATGCCATATATGGAAAAATCATGCACATGATGCATATATAATGCTGCTTCACAGTTTAGACAAAAATGGTTAGCTCATGCATTTACATTCCTGCATTCATCAACGCAAGCAACATAACATAGAGCTAATTTACACCACATTACCTTGCAATTCATTGCAGGGCTTTGCACAACACACCTGCTGGGTGTGTACACACTACAAAGGTGTTTCGATTCCTCCCATAGATCATGCTGGGAGGGAACACACTACAGAGGTGTATACATGTTCGTGGTGTGTTTAAAAGGTTAGTAAATCAACCCCATCATGTTAGGACACAAGGCATTGCTGCAGCGGAGGAGGAGACAGGCAGAAGGGATTGGTCTAAGAGCAAGCTGGTTTGGAGGATCTGGTGAGTATAAGTTTATTTTTGAACCTAGACAAAAACAAGCACTTAACCCTTGCACTGCAGGGGTAACCCCACTGCAAGGGTTAAGAATGATTTCCCCAAAGTTCTGCTTTAACTTAGTTTACTTTGTGTCAGGCTCCACCCTGACTTAACTGGTTTGCAGTAGACATGTGCACCAGCAAAAAAATTGTTTAGTTTTGTTTTGATTCAGATTTTGCGTTAATTCATTTTTCGGGATTCGGGTCCGAAAATCAATTCGTTTCCGAATTCGAATTGGGACCAAATTCGTTAGCAGTAGTCTGTACGAATGTTCGTTTGGTTCGTTCGTTGCAGAAAAGTGAGATTCGAGGGAAAAAAACACATTTTCTTTTCCTCAAATGTAATTTTTCTGCAACGAAATTTCGTCCAACAAACTAAATTTTGTCCAGACTACCGCTAGCGAATTTTGGAAATGGAAATTCAGATTTGTTTTCATTCGTTATAACTGTAATTCGAATACATCCGACTTTCCGAAATTTCGTTTTGGAGCGAAACAAATCGCACATGTCTAATTTGCAGCATTCTGGCTTGGCTGCCATTTTACCCACCTGTGATTCTTCCTTTGTCTGAATAGACTCTGTAACATTCCTCACTACTCCCAGGCTCCCTCTTATGGCCCAACAGTATAGCATCATCTGAGAGAGCCAGATGGGAGTTACCTGTCTCTGAGTGATGTGGTCACTCCACTCACTATATAAACCACTCAGTCCAGTTTGACTTTGACCTTGCGTGGTCTTACCTGCTAGTGCATTCCTGCTGCTCTGAGTATTCTGATTCTGTGTATGACCCGATCCTCGCTGATGTTCTCCTCTGGTTTCTGCTCCTGGCTTGTTCCTGACAACGATGATCTCCGTGTTTCTGACCTGGCTTGTACGACTACCCACTCTGGCTCCTGATCTTGGCTTGATCCTGTTTATGATTTGTGTGTGCTCCTGTGGACATTTTGCTTATCAAAATATTTTTAACTACCACCTTATGTTTGTCTGGTTTTCAATGTGCTCTGACACTTTGTTTTCTTTGTTTTACTACAGGTTCTAAATCATAATGCTTCTGTTAGCTACTGAGGGGAATTAGTAAGCCCAGTGAGAAGAGAAGTTAGCCCAGTTGTGTGATCTGGGAGAAGGGGATAAAACTTTGATACAACCCTCAAGATTGTTTTTTTTCTTTCTATCTCTGGGCTCCGCCTAAGATAAAGCTGTGTTAGAATGTTTTTTTTTTATTTTTATTTTGTCCAGAGGTAGCCTGTGTTTAGAATTGTATTCTCTTCTGAGCCCTGTCAGAGTTAGCTGCTGTTGAAGACCATTCCAGAGCGAGTTGTGCTGATGTTGCAACTTGAATGCTATGAAGAATCAACCAGAACTTGAGAAAAGCAGCTGTTGCTGCCTACTTAGAGTAAATGTAGCATAAATGGCTAGCAGATACAGTAACCTCCCAGTGTTCCCTCACTTACAGATTGAATTGCCAAGCAGGCACAAGAAGCTTGGGTTTTTGGATGCTGTGCTGCCTTACTATTTCAGGTGGTGCCACGCCTTTCTACATGACATTGTTACATGTGTTGAAGGACAGATCACTCACTGCATGTTTTTCTTGGTGGAAATTATTCCTGTGTATAGACACCCCAAAAATAATAATGATGATATTCTATGATGAACATAAGTCTGCAGTACTATGATGCAATCCAGAACATCATGACTGCACTCTTGTTCAATCTGAAGGTCAACTGTAATTTTTGCCAGTTTACACCTACACATTATAATAATTTAAAAAATATATGAATTTCATAATATCCAGTACTACTACTTAGGCTGATTCTCATCCCAAACCTTACACGTTCTATTATTGCTAATTCATTTGTGCTGCATTTAAACTATACCTGAGGTTCTCACCATCCTTGTGTGTATATGGGTGGGTGGGTGTGTGTTTGTGTAGGAGGCACTGTCTGCCATAATCCCTTATGATAATTGGCCATTCATGATCCTTAAAAGACCCTCTAAGGGTTTAAATTCCTGGAATAGGTGAGGAGGTATTAGTATTGATAAATAAGGTAGACAGTGCAAACAGCATATCAGTTGACCAACCTCTGTAAAGGGATGGAGCAGATTTATGCTTCCTAGATGGAGCGTATCCTGCAGTTAAAAGATTTTGCCCATTGTCAGTCACAAAGCTTTCATGCATGGTTGTTCTCTGGGTAGTCTGTAGACTTTTGTTAAGATGGGAAACATTAGGAACATCAGTTTTTCTTTATTTTAGAAGTGAGCACACATAGGGCAGAGAGGGATGATGATGATACAGAGTATTGAAAATATGTATGGCTTCTTTGAAAACAGCCCTTTGGGACAAGTCCACGCTTAACTACTTTAGCTGAAGAGCATGATTAATGTCTCTCTCTGGGAATTATAAACTTGTTCTAACTGCAAATACAGTGAATCAAATCTTACCACTTATTTCTGCAAGAGACAAGAGAAGTAGAAGGAATGGAGGGCTGTAGAGAAATATTTTTGGTAATGAAGTATTAGGGTTGGTAGGTATAAGGGCATAGCTCTAAGGAGGGCCACTTTAAAGAGACTCTGTTATGGGGTCAAAAATTATGCATGTTTAATGTACAGACACAGAGAGCTATAACATTCATTCAGTAGCCTCCAAAACCTTCCTATTACTGCTCAATCTCCGTCTTAATACCTGCAGAAATTCCCCCCACCTCCCTCATCCCCCCCTGACAAAAGTCTCTTTAAAGAGGACCTAAACTGTGTAGGCTATGCCCGAAAATGGAAGGCAGAGGAAAAAGACTAGTCACCAGTATTGCCTGTGGTTTTCCTGCAGATGAGCTTTTCCCCATTACTGACTTATCATGCCTTGTTCTACATTGTGCCCCTGTGTGGAATTGGCTACCTTGGTTGAGGGACATGGCTTTGCTTCTTCATGTCAGAGATGCCACCCTGATGACAGGTCATTTTATTGCTGGTGGAAGACCATTACACTGCAACTTTCTCCAGCAAGGAGAACAGTGAGCACAACAGTAGAGACATTATTAAATCTCACATTAAATCATGTGATACCATCAGTCATAGGCAACAGTGTAGGCACAGGAGAGCCTATGCACATTCACATGCCAGGGAGTGCACTGCTAATTTTTTAGGAGGAATTCAAAACAAAAGGTAACACTTTCAGGGCCGGTGCACACCTAGGCGATCCACGATTGCTGCATGGTCCAGGAGTGGCCCATCACCGATGATCGCGCTCTGGGTGCCATTATTTTCCAATGGCACCCCAGTCACGCCGGGCAGATTGCGCGTTTTCCTGATGCGATTCCGCCTGTGCATCCGAACATGATCGTGGCTAAAACAGCCGCGAGTAGTGTATTGCAAAACAGTGTACATGTACCTTTTTTCTGTGATTTGGAATATTATGGAAAAGGCTTGTTTGCACTTCTTACCGGAAAGTCCCGTAATCAGGGCAGGGTGCTCGGAATGACCGCGGATGGCGCCGCTAATTGCATACAATAGGAGAAATGTCACCAGCACACCGAGTTCCTTCAAGGATAATCAATCGTGGGTTTATTGAAAACTCATGTCAAAAACACAAGCACCTTCAGGGCCGCACAGGGTCCCTTTATCAGGCATAGCAATAAACCCACGATTGAAGGAACTCAGTGTGCTGGTGACATTTCTCATATTTTTTTGTGATTGCAGCGCGAATGTACCCCATTGAAATCAAGTGGGCCGCGCGAGAATCACTGTCTGCAATTGTGCACAACTGCGCGGTCCCAGGACCCTTGTTCCAGATTGCTCAGGTCTGCACCGGCCCTCAGGGTACTGCTTAGGCACATTTACTATTTTTTGTAATACATTTTCTTTAGTATAGCCAATCTTTTCTTTTTGAGTTCAAGCCATGTCAATTCAAAAAGCAATGGTCCCACGGCAATGGGAAAATATGGTGGCCTTATCCATATAAATCTAAGTGACGTGTATCCAAGAGAACTTCTCTGATTTTATAGCAAAAGATAAGTATTTGTTTATTGATCAGAAATGTTTGACATTTATAATTTGTGTAGAAGAGGGAAAAAGCACAATTTTTGGTGAATTTATAAAAGTAGTCCCTTTAGCAGTTTATTTTGCTCCAATAGAGAATTACAACTTCTGTGTGGTTTTAAACCAAGTTGCAGCCTTTCTTTCGTTTTTTCGATAGAGTGGGGAAGTATTAGGACCTCTGTTAAGCTTTTTGTTGCCTGCCTATGTCCCCCTAAAGACTAATTTCAGATATTTTTTTAGCTTTGAGTAGAGTGGGAAAAGTTTACATTTCTGTCCGTTTTTGTTTTTTTTAAATCTGTGACCCTATTGTGCACCATTTCACTCACTTCCTGTCCCTGTGACAGCTGTGCAAGAAATAGTAGAGCGGTCGTCACTGGGACAGAAAGATATGGACAGCAATACAAATATTGTCAGGACCCTTCCTCATACTAATAAATGTGTTTTGTCTTGGTCCTTGTTCTCATTTGCCTCTCTGGACAGGAAATAAGGGGAATTATCTCGAGTGGTGACAAAAGCTGCAGCAAAACACTTTTTCAGTAAAGTTATTATTACTGCCCGTGTCTTTCTGTTGCAGTGAAAACTGCTGCCCCTATTTTTTTTCCGTCTATCACTGAGCCAAGAGGTCAGGTAAAATCTCCCCAATGAGGCCAAAGATAGCAATACAAACCTGGACGAACTATCCATCCTTTCCAAATCTATCAAAAACTAAAATAAAGTGTTTGGTTGCACCTGTGATTTAATGTTTTCCATATCCACTTTGGTTAGTTTTCCCTGCCTTCCTGTCCTAATGACCACCAGAGCATTGCAAGGACCCGACCTCTCACTGGTGTGTGGTCACTTCTCCACCTTGGTATCTAATCTAGAAATAAATAGCTCTCCTGCCTCAGTCTAATTTATCAGCCATGGTGAGGCAATGATGGGGATAGCACAGGCACAGCATGACTCCCAGTGATTTTAAGGCAGTGACTAGTTTATGAGAGGCTTAATTGCATAGCAACCTTGCCAGTCTCAGAACTGAGAAAATTGTGAATAGGTCATACTGTATCTAGGGGTCTAAACAGCTTGGCCATTAGAGACTATAAAATAGGCTTCTCTTTAGGCTAGGATCTTTCTTTAATTATCTAACTCGTTCCCAGCACAGTACATATATTTGTTTTGCCAACAATCTGCTTGAGTGCACCATGACAGGAGCTTTACAGTTCAAACAAGACCATTCATTCCCAAAGAGGGGGCATTAATCATACTTCTCAGCTGAAATAATTGTATAACTTCATACTCCATCGGGAAAGGTAGCATGGAATGTTCCCGGAGGCCTTTATCAGAGGAGACATGCACATAACACTTATTGGTCACATATTTTCATTGCTGGGTATCTCCATCATCTTTCACAGTCCTGTATGTGCTTGTTCTACATAATAAAATACATATTGATCAAAAGAAAAAGAAAAGCAAGAGATCAATACTGCCAGGAGTTCTAAAGGCACAGACAGAATGTACTCATTGAGTCACCCCATCCACAAGTTGTGGCTCTTAAAGCTTTGCATTTCTAAGAACTGAGTGCAGCAGTGTCTGCTTATTTATACATTTGCCATATGTTAATACAAATAGCTGGTTTTTATTAACACTAGATCAAAGAAAGAGAGAGTTTGCTTCTGAGAACCATACAGATGATGTTTCATCTTCCCTGTAAGAGAATTAAAGTACTTTACCAGTCCTTATTGGCCAGAATATGCAGCAGAAATGTTAACATTGCTCCAGTTTTTTATTGCTTGCTTCTCAAAATGAAAAAAATAAGGTTGTTATTAAATCCTTAGGCTAGATTAATACCTATGCAGTTTTCCTCCTCATGCATTTTTTCATTGAAATCAACGGAAATACATCAAAACTCAACATGTGTCAATCACGTGTGCATCAGGATACATGACACATTTTGATGCCGTTGATATTCAATACCAGGTGCATTGCAATGAGCATTACAGATTTTTTACAGATTTTTTAACAATGCACCTGTAGCGCTCACCCCCGAAGGAGCCGCTGAATGATCGGGTCTTCCAATAGCCTGTCTAAGGATTATTAAAACACATGGCTGCCCCAAAAGCACTTACCACTTCCAGTGGTTACCGACAGATTGAAGTCCAGACAATAGCTCCAAGATGATTCCGTTTTATTGCTGTAACTCCAGGGAGAAACGGAGAGGGTCAGGAACATCCAGGATGAGGTAGACTCCTAGTACTTGAAATAGAGCATAGTAACTGCTGCCAACACAGACTTGGACCTTTAAGCCGTACCGGCAATCTGTGTGGAGAACTTCTGGCAAGCAGTAATGTTAATGTTCTTGTTCAGGTTCAACTCCAACATGAGTGGCTGACCACTGGGCCTCCAGGCTCAGGCCCCCAGTGTCCAGGCTTACGCCCCAGGCTTGTGCCTAACCTATTCTGTCTCTCAGCAGCAGGCATATTTCCCCCAGGAGGCCCTGGGGGAGGGAAGAGACTGTTGCATCAGCCACACTCAGCATTTATCTCCTCTCCCAGCATGCATCACTGCTACTGTCCTACAGTGATTGGCTGGGAGACATAAATGCCCAAAGCAATCCTCATTGGCTGTCCTGCCCTGTGTGGTGCCACACCCATCACAGGCAGACACAGCTTCACAGATTGTTCTGTCACAGTTGAACTGAACATATAGATATATTTTAGCACTACTAACAGTAGGGTGCTACACACCTTAACACATTTGTGATGTGTTTCCATTGATTTCAATAAAAACATTATTTGGGAAAAAATGCATAGGTGTGAATCTAGCATTGTAATGACCTTAACAAGGCATTACCCTATGAAGATAACCGCTTCATACTTACCTGTTCATCGGCTGGTTTGAAGAAAAGTAGCAGAGCTCACGGTGTCGATCCCATTGTGAGGGTGCATCGTCCAGCACCCATAATACAGCCTCTACCCGGATCACTGCACGAGCCAATGCGCATGTGGTAAAATCGATGCACCATGCACGCGCAATATCGTGTGCGCGCCTGTTCTTGGCGCCAGGTGAACTATTTAAGGATGCCTCCTACATCTGCAACTTGCTGAGAGATCTTCAGCTGTACTCTGCAATCCTGATCCTGTTTTTTTATACTTGTCTGGCCCAGCTTAATTCCTGACTCTGCCTGGTTGTGGCCTGCTTTGTGACCTCTGGCTTATCTACTGACCTCCCCTCCATCTTCTGATTTGGTACCATTCTGCTCGCAAGTGTATGACCCGGCCTGCTTCTGACACCGCTTCTGCTTCCTGCTTCTGTAACACGCTGACCGCACGTTACCCATCTGGATTGTTCTTGACCTTGCTTCAGCTTCTCACACCAGAACTGCTTGATCTGCTATAAGCCACCAGCTACCTCCGGCATCCAATCATCAGCACCATCATCTCCGGTGTGTCAAGAACTCATATCAACCACAGGCAGTCGTGCCCCTCTCTGTCTGTTCAGCTGCTGTCTCATCTCCAGTGGGGCTCAGACGAGAACGGCAAGGGAAGGCCTTCTTCATCACTTCAGACTCACACCAAGGTATGTGACACCCATTTGTCCTGATTGGCTGGTTAAATAGCGGGTCCCTTCACTGCCGGCTGTGGTTCCTCCCGCTTACCCCCAAAGTTCCCACGAAATAAAAAACCCAAGGGGCAAGTAATTATTAAGTGGTTTTCTTTGCAGGACACAATTTTTTTATTTTTTCGAACCCCTCGAAAATGTCACTTTAATTGTGTGTAAAGCACTATCAGCCGTTATCTTCAGCATCTGGATAGAGTAACGCTGTGCGCCTTGTAGTGTGACCGCGTGAGGTCTCAAATCTTTTTTATGGGATGTTGGGGTGGAGAGGAAAATGGCATGCCTGAGAGAGGCAGGTAGGGGATGCGGTGTGGCGGGCTCAAGAAAATGTTTGCCCGGGATCCAATCAATATTAAAGTCAGCCCTGACCACTAGACATGTGCATGACAAAAATGTTTTGTTTCAGACGAAACAAATGAAAACTAAAAACATTTTCATTTTGGGGTGTATGTTGGTATACACCAAGATGGCGGCACCCGCATGTTGGGGTGCTACCATCTTGGTGTATACCAAAATATACTCTAAAATGGCGGCCCAACTGTGCAGAACGCATCGGTGGCCAATGTGGCCGCCACTCGCTCAGCGTATGATGTCACCATTATGTGGAATCATACGCTCCACCTCCAAGATGGTGGCAGGCATGCGCAGAACGCGCCGGCAGTCAATATGGCCATCGCACCTTCTGTAGATGAATTTATGTATGCCCTAATATAGTTTTAGTATATTCGGGTATATAATAAATTTTGTTATTTCGGATTCGGACAAACCGCCAAATCAACTGGATTGTGTTGATTTACAGGTTTGTCCGAATCAGAATGCATATGTCTACTGACCACAGTGAAGAAAGAATTCAAAGGAGCATGTTGGAAAATGTTTCTTGATTGAATGAAATTCTAACAGTGAATGCGATTTTCGATTGGAAAACTCCATTCATTGCAAAATCAAATTTTAAATCAAAACAAAAATCAAACAAAATGTCGAACAACGTTCGATAAGATTTGTTGTACGAATGATGCTTCCAAAATCTCCCAGTGTATAGCCTACTTAAAGTGGGTTTAAACTATATATGTTTTCCCCTCCCCCAATGTTAGTGTAAGCACTTACCTTAAATGATGTCTCTTAATCCGATCTTCTTCTTCATTCCTGTAGTTTTCGGCCTTCTCTCCAGCGTTGCTGCGGGTCTCCGATCCAGGGCTGACTCCTCTGTGCTTGCTGGCACTTCCTGTCCCACAGTGTCTGCATGCGGGTGCACGCGTCCATATACTTACCTTGTGTCTCTCCCGGCCGCAAATCGGAACTGCGCATGCGCCCGCCCCAAGATCCTTTGCGGACGCCCAAGATTTTTCAGATTTTCGGACGGGAGCTTGCGGCGAAGACACGGGTAAATTTTAACCTCTTGTAAAACTTTTTCTTTTTAAAAAGGTTTTTGCATATATCTACTGCTTGCTAGCAAAGCTGAGGGTTTAATAACCTTTTAAGTGAAAAGTTCTGTAGAAAAGGTTGGACAGGAGAACTTGACTCCCCACTCCAGTGTCCCTCCTGTGAACCACGCAACATATTCTCTGCTGGAGTAGCGACTGTTAATACCTCAACATCTGAAAAAGCAAGGCTCGTCTTCTTTATGATTTTTTTAAAGCCATCAGCAACATAAGTGGTTTCCAATGGACATCATAATAAAAGCCTCATCTTTCCTGTGAAGCTGCTGCTGCCGTAAATCTGTCTGGCTTTGCTCCATTTCCTGCTCCTCTCTCCGATCTCTCCCTATTCCCTCTGCCCTTCTCTACGACAAGTAAAATTTCTCTGGATTCACCTCATTTGTCTTTCAGTCTCCGCATCTGTCTCACTAGCCACTGTTTACTAAAGCCTCCTCTCCCAGTATCGCAGTGCTCTTCTCCCAAAAGTGTGCACAGGCACTAAATTGATCGTGTGCATGGTTTACAAATGGGACTTACCAATTATAATATCTCTTTCTCAGCACATAAGCTACAAAGATACCGATGACAAGCACAACAATGCATTCAACACATAAAGACCTTAAAGCAGAACTCCAACTAAAGATTTTTCTTTACATTCAGAGTGTAGCGGTGCAGAGGCAATCCCCTGCAGGCCTTTACTCTAGACCTGGGCGCACACAAGAAGATTTCTTTCCATTAATGAACAGATTTTGACAGCTTAGCTGAAAGACAAAGTCCATGGTTCCCTCAGATGTAGGTTCTTCATATACAGTACATATACAGAGAATCCCTTAGGGCAGTGGCGTCTAACTTAAAAGGGCCCAAGGGCCACATTTGTATCTACAAGTTGAGCAGGTGGCCACATCTAAAGCTTACAAAGCTTCTTTTTTTTTGGTGATAACATCTTTCAAAAATGATTTCATTTTCCTTTCAATCTACAGACAAAAAAAAACAAAAAACAATTCTGCTTTGACCAGTGTTTGTTTAAAAGCAAATAGTGCTACTGTCGATAAAAAAGGTTATATATTCTTTTGTAATTTTCAGGTTTATAAAAGCACTAAAATTAGGATTCTTCTACAAAGCACGGTAAAGCTTTTTACTAATCAAATAAAGGCTTTAAAAAAAAATGCAAACTATTTTAGCAAAACAAACTAATACAATGAATGAAAATATATAAAAAGTTAAAAGATTAATGGTTAAAAAATAGGAGTAAAAAAGATGCAGAAAAATAACTGCTAAAGGAAGGGGGGAGTTAATTAGCTATTACTGGGCTCAAATAAGAAAATAAATAGGAACACATTTTATTTAAAAAAAAAAAAAAATACTGTAAGGGTTGCTTTAACCCCTTCATGACTGAGCTAGTTTTCAGTTTCTGTTCATAAATGACTGACACACTTTTTAAATTTTTGCTGTGTGATTCTTCCAAAGCGGTAATATACTTTCTTACTAAATGTACCCACACATATTATATATTGTTTTTTTAGAGGACAGATAGGGCTATATAATTATATCAAACATGTGTACCTAACGCCTCACTTAGTTTAAATAAAATATATTAAAAAATGAGGAAACAAACTAGAAGAAAACACTTTTTTTCACAAGTTTTGATTATTATTTTTTTTAGAATTTTTTTATAATAATTATAGTGTAAACAATATATTTATATATCATTTTTATTTTCCTAATTTTGTTTTACACTTTGTAAAAAAAAAAATGTTTTTGTCAGTTTATATCAAGCAGTCACTAATTAACTTTTTTTTTAATTTTTGACTATTATTAGGCTGCTCCAAACTTAGGAACAGCTAAAAATTACAGCATGTCAGGTTCAGGTCTCACTAAAGGTCTTTGATGCATTTCAATGACAATGTGAGCAGTTGGAATTGGGTCACTACGAATCATTGGCCGAAGAAAACAAAGACTTTTGTTTCTGGATTGGCACTTGATTGTTATATAGAATATGGTACAATATGATGATGTTTTTGTTTAAGACAATGTAACTTCAGAATCAATGCCATACAATGATAATAGACAAAATCACCAATAATAATAACAGTGTACAAGATGCCCAACTCAGACTCAAGTTCTCTATCCCCCCCAGAAGAACCTCCTGGCATTTTTTTGTGTGTAATTTTCAAGCTATTCTTTTGATGCATTGGGTCCTCTTCCTTCTTCCTGGGCTCTTCTCCAGTCCTTAGCAATACTCTAATGATACACAGAGTGTCACTGATGCAGCAATACACTGTCAATGAAGAACCCAGCGGTGATGCCTCCTTTATGCTTTATACATGTAGCATCCCCCTTTTTTTGGTCTGTGATACCCAATGCAGGATAACACTACCTCTGGCTCGAAAGGGTGATCTATAGTAAAAGAACTCAGTAATTTTGTCTATGGTTTTTTTTTTTACTCACTTTGCCCATCAGCACTTTCCACCCTCTATGGTGATTGATTAAAGCGATTTCCAGACTGTAGATATGATGCTGAGAACTTTATTGTAAAACTTCAGGGAGAGAGGTAGAGGGTTAGGATCATCCAGGCTGATGTAGACTCCATTAGATGGCAGAGTGTGGTCACTGCCTTCACGCCCAGCAGGTAGAACACCTGACACAGCAATACTGGAGGTCGAAGTCACCAGCCATGTTTATCCTTGTCATCAGTAATAACCACTGGGCAGTGTAAGCACAGGGCTAGTCCCCAGGCCTAGCCATCTCAGACAGTCCATAGCATCCTCCCCACAGGCAGGGCCCGGGGGAGGAAGAGAGAGCTCACATGGTCCACCCCAAGTATTTATCTCCTCCCACAGCATGCACCACTGGCCGTAGCCCCACAGTGATTGGATGGAGAGGAATATCTATTCATATCAATCTGTCATTGGTTGCTGTGCTCTATGACCAGGGTTTGCCCGGCAGCAGACAGATGCAAATGATGACAGATCGATTAGGGGAAACCAAATTAACATAAACTACAAATCAGCATCAGACTGCTTACAATCTGACAATAACTAAATTCTATAGCACTCTTTCCTAAAGGGTGCTACATACATAGTATCGGTTGCAGGGTGTCATTCAACCCGAAGACTGGAGACATTGTGTGGTGAAAAGAAAACACTTCAAGGTACAGCTCCAGATGTGGTCCACTACAGATACTCCAGACTTTTTTTTTATGTTGAATGGCACAACAAAAAACAAGGGAGCCAAACAGCATCTTGTGTAAAGCCAGTTGAGCTCCCAGCTGTCTCACTGGTTTCGGAGCTTACTTGGACTTATTTGCACAAATGTTCCATAGCAGTGTAAAAAAACAACAAACTAAAGTCCAAGGAGTGGCCAGTGAAAATATCTGATCAAAGCAGACACACTAGCTCCTCTGTGGCATGGATTGTTGTGTTTGATTGCATGTAGCCTGCAAATATAAGCCTTGTGTGAGTTAACTCTCATCTGGGATGTTCCACCTTTTATAAATATCTGCTTCAATTACCCGGCTGCTCTGGCCCCTGGCAGCAGCCTTTACTGGTGACTCTGCATATCTCTGGGCTGACACTAGGTCTAGGATCAAAATGTTTTACAACAGGTAGGTAAAATGCATTTTTAATGTGATAAGTGCCTTTCACTGCAGGCTCTGTCACACCGAACACTCCACTTATAGCCATCAGATAATTATTGTTGCTGATGATGTGTAGCTATCCTAATAAAATTTTACATGCATAAATCAAATGGTCACATATAGTTTGTGTGATTAATGTATCTATCAGGCAAAATTAATGACCTCCATTAAACAAACATAAAAAGTCTATACATTCTGCATTGATTATATCCAACAAAGTCCATTATATTTAATATGCCTTTCCTTTATTATTTTACTTTGGCCAGAACAGACTGGCTTCCCTTTAGCACTGTGATGAAGCAGGATTTAGGAAATCTTAGCACTACTGCAGCTGCAATATAGTTTTATGTTAGTATGAAGTAGTAAATAAAATAGAGCATATAAGCTAAGATGCATGTACGTTAAAAATTGATCCTATCCATTATTGAATATTTCATAAAGAGTGGAGCTCGATGAGCCAGTACACAGCAGACAATAGGGCTTATTCACATAGGGGATGGGCTGGACAGGGCCAAATTCCCACTATTGTAACATTCTCTGCTAGGACCACGCAGGGCCATCCATATAATCAGGCAACCTGAGTCGGTTGCCTCAGACTGCATCTCATTGGGTCACATGGGGGGTGGCAGGTGGGCCTGCTGCCCCCGTTAGGCCAAAGAGTCACAGTTTGCTAAGCTTTTAGCAACCTGTGACACTCTGGCTGGCATCCCACCCAGCTTACTGACATCAATGGTTGCCATGAGCTGAATGGGATGCTCTGGCTGGTGTCCCACCCAGCTTCTGGCAACAAGTGATGTCAGTGGGTTGGGCAGGATGCCGTTGTGGGGAAGAAATTGTGGGGCCAATAACATGTAATGCTACGAAATGTGAGAACTTAGGGGGGTGGAGGTTATAACCCCTATTTTGCCATCTGCATCCCATTGGGGAGATTTCCCTTTACTTCCTGTCTAATAGCCAAAACAGGGAGGGTTAGAAAATCCCTCTAAAGTGAGGGAAATTCCTGGTGGTCAGCAGGATAACCAGAACTAGTGTCCCCATTGCAAAGTTTCTACTCTCTTCCTGTTCTGATGATGTTTCTTCACTTCCACTTTCAGCGATAATGGTCACCAGGACCAATAAAGAGGATGAATCCTCCTAATGGGGGTCAGATACAGCAATAAAAACTTGACAGGAGTTCTTATCCCTCTCCACTCCATCCAAAACTAAAACAAAAGTTTTGGCTTCAGTGGAACTCTAACCCCTTCATGACTGAGCTTGTTTTTAGTTTCTGTTTGTAAATGACTGACACACTTTTGAAATTTTTGCTTTCTGAATTCTTTCACGGCAGTCATTTCCTTTCTTACAAAGTGCACCCACACATATTATATGTTGTTTTTTAGAGGACATATAGGGCTATATATTTATATCACATATGTGTACCTAACGCCTCACTTAGGACAAATAAAATATAAAAAAGAGGAGAAAAGGTAAAGAAAACACTTTTTCCCCAATTTTGATTTGTAGTATTTTTTAGAAAAATAGCACAGCTAAAAAAAAAAAATACATTCATTTATTTGTCCTTTATTTGGAAAAACCTCACATCCCTAGGATTTTAGACATTTTTCTGTACTTCTCGGCCTAAAACTAAAACCTAACTTTTTAATCTTTTTTCTCTAATAGCTAAAGTGATCACCTGGCATACAGTGTCAGTGTAACACTTAGTGACAGCGACTTACTTTGAACATCACTGTCATGAGGTGGTTAAATTTAAAAAATTACCCCGTAGGGGGAAAAACAAATCTGCAGATTTGCAGCTCAGCTGCAGATTTTCATTGTAATGGGTTAGTTTTTATATTAATGATAGTATAAAAAAATATTTAACCATATCATTTTCATTTCTTACATTTTTTTTATTTTTTTACACTTTATTTTTTAAATTTTTCACTTTTTTTAAAACATTTTTACATTTTTATTTTATTTATTTCATTATATCAAACAGTCTTTGTGAATTAATCTCACTATTACTGCTTGATAATTTCACTAATTAATTTTTGGTTATTATTAGGCTGCTTTAAACTTAAGAACAGCCAATAATAACTATAGTGACACTGACCCTGCAGCATTTCAAGATCACTAAAGGTTTTCTGATCATACCAACAATCAGAAACCTGCAACATTCTTTCAGCAATAGAAACAACGTTTCTATTGCTGAAAGTTTAGAAAAAAAAGCCGGTATACATAGGGATTTTCCCGATCTATACCAGCTGTCAGTGATGGCTATAGCTGCAAATGCGGGTCTGCTCTCACTGTCAGACACCCGATTCCTGAAAGGGATCGGGTGTCTGAAAAAGCTGAAAAAGCTCAACTCTTTCATTAATGGATGTCTCAATACTGAGGCATCCATTAATGAACGGTAACTGCTGATTCTCAGCGGATACCAGCATTGCAGAGCCGCAAATAGCTGATCACGTACAGTATACGTGAGCAGTCATTTGGGCACTTACAGTGTACGTCTCCCGCCATGAAGGGGTTAAGGTAGGCTGTATAGTGGTCTTCAAGAAAGCATAGCAAGATGGAAAAAGGCATATACAAATAATAAATATGCCAATTAAATTGAAACACTGGGCTGATATAAAACACACAAATGAATGCAGTTCTGCATTCATTACTAGCTTATTATATACAGTATATATTTTTAAATGCTAAAGGTGTAAGTACTTGAATTTGACTTAGTATCAGCCTCTTGTAGGCCCTGTACAGAAAAGCTAAGACTGGGGTAAGAAGAAGTGGCAGAGGAAGCCAGTTAGTTTTGCTGCAGTTCAAGTGGCATGCTGGTAGGATGAGAGTGACAGAAAGATGAGCTTATAAGTCTGCAGCTTCTCTTTTCACTGTCCATTCTTAGCCTTGGGAGAGACAAGACCTGTAAATGTTACTTAACTGCAGTAGAGAAAAATCAGGCCTCCCCCTCAACAAGGTAGAGATGTACTGTGTGGCAGAGATGTGTAAATCTCAGAACTGGATTAAAAAAAAAAAAAAGAAGCAATTCAAAGAAGATCACAAGCATAAATAAGCAGCCAAAAGCAACTTGGAAGCCGATCATAATCTCCTTAGAAACAAGTCAAAAGCAGGTCAAGGCACCTCAAACTGACAGAAAAGCTTACTGTATTGAGTGTTCATTTGCTTCTGAAGCCCTTTATACACAAGCTCTGTATAGGCACTGATTATTTTAATGTATTAATAGATATTTGATAGAAAAAGCCCAAAGATGGATTTAGCAATAGGCCTGTGCTTATAGGTGTCATGGCGCACGGAGGCGTCCCTCGCCTGGCAGCTGCAGTGCGCGGAGACACCCCTCTCCAGAACTCCTGGGACCACAGACACGTTCCTAGCGTTTCTCTGCTGTGGCTGTGCCTCGGAAGCATGGTTCTGTGCTTCGTTGTGCGTGCGTTTCAGGAGCTGCGCTATTCACGGCATCGGGTCCATCTCCCTTGGTGGTGTCACATGCGGGGAATCCTGGTGTGATGTCTATAAGCCCCAAAAGAGATCCAGCATGCACAGCAACAGACAACATTAAAAAACTCACTTCCTCCCATGGAACACAAGCCTTCAGCAATACACTGAGCACTGCCCTAACTCCACCTCTGTTTCCACAGGAACAGGGGCGTTGCCTCCAGTCCTGAACTTTAAGGCCTTGTTCACACCAAATGCAGAGCAGATCTGCATGAGTTTCTGCACACGCAGTGCAGTGGGTTGTGCCGCTTTTTTGCTGCATTTGTGCATTTGTGGTAGTTTAAAATGGGCTTTCAGTGCGTTCCAGGGCGTTTGCATGCGTTTGTGATGGGTTTGCATGCGTTGCAGAGCGTCCCAGAGCAGGTAAAGTAGGGCCTGCTGCAGTTTTTTTACCTGCTCTGGAACGGAACGCTGCAATGTGAACTGGAGCTACAAATAACATTGGAATATATTGGACGCAGTTTTGCTGCGGTCTGTAACTGCTCTGCTCTGCTCCTGGAACGCGCTTGCAAGGGAAAAAGGCCTAAAACCTCACAACACTACTAGCTCAGTGCTAGGTTATTCTGAAGCCTTCCTCACAGAGACCCAGTGTTTGTTCCTGTATCTCCGGCCCCTGTTGCTGCATTCCTACCCCCAGTTTTGGACTCCTGGCTACCTGACCCTCGGACTGTTTATGTTTTACGGATTCTACGCTGCCTGCCCTCAACACTGAACTGCATCACTACGGCTTGTCTCACCCCTCTGGACTTTGTATTTGGACTGGTTATCTCACCTGCTTCCTGCTACTGGGATCCAGACGTGGCGCAAGGAGCTCTGCCCTGCGGTACGTGACAATAGGCAGCAGAAGCAAAGAGGTTGGGTGTTGTTTCCTTGTATAATTATGAGCCATATACTGTGTAGACAGGTTCCGAAACGAAATTCGGACGAATTTTCCGAAATTCGGACGCATTTTCCGAAATTCGGACGCATTTTCCGAAATTCGGACATTAAGATGTATCCGAATTACAGATATAACGAATGCAAACGAATCCGAATTTCCGTTTCCGAAATTTGTTAGCGGTAGTTTGTTTCTTATTCGTTTCATTCGTTTGTTCGTTGCAGCAAAGTGACATTAGAGAAGGAGAAATTTTTTTTTTTTCCCTCAAATGTCATTTTGCTGCAACGGATTAACGAAACGAACGTTCGAGCGAACTACCGCTAACAAATTTTGTCCGAGTTCCAAATCCGAATTGACTTTCATACCCGAATCCCGAAAAACAAAACAACACAAAATCCGAATCAAAACAAAATTAAACAAATGTTTTGCCAGTGCACATATCTAATACTGTATACTATTCAATCATCTGTAGGAATAATTATAAGCTTATATACTAACTTCAACATTAGTATAATTCAGAAAAAACAGGATATGTTCTGTGCTCCTGTGAGATCACAAAACAATTAGTTATGTGCTCTGAATTCTTTCTGCAGCATGCCTGTGTTACTCACATGAACAGAATCATTGTTCAAAGCACTTACTGGAGCCGTATACCAGATACCATTAGGTCCATTAATATTTTTGTATCTTAGCATATCTCCTTGTTTCTTATTGTGTCATGCTCAGTGGGTGGATGTATGATATTAGAAAGAAATTCCATGCCTTACCAACCCATACTCAAAGATTAGAGGTACAGTGGTTCACGAACTTAATTCGTTCCACTATTCTGGTCGCGAACCAAATCAAATTTCCCCATAAGGTTTAATGTAAATAAGGTTAATCCATTCTGACCCCTACGAACGTGGTCGCAAACCGATTTTGGTCGTGAACAGAATCAAATTTCCCCATAAGGTTCAATGCAAATAAGGTTAATCCGTTCTGACCCCTACGAACATGGTCGCAAACCGATTTTGGTCGCAAACAGAATCAAATTTCCCCATAAGGTTCAATGTAAATAAGGTTAATCCGTTCTGACCCCTACGAACGTGGTCACAAACCGATGTTGGTCGCAAACAGAATAGAATTTCCCCATAAGGTTCAATGTAAATAAGGTTCATCCGTTCTGAACCATATGTAAAAAAAAAATTTACCACAAAAATATGAAACACATTACAGTACTGTACAGTATGAAGAGAGTGAACACTAACCTTTGCACTTTCTTTGGAGCCATGCTGGATTAAAAAGCACACAAAAAAGCTTCACAGCAAGTGTGCACAGGTCTGTCTGCGACCGCAATCTCGACTAGAGGTAGCAACGACCACGTATCAGAGCGGGAAAGATGGCCGTGTTCGTCACCCGATTTGGAGTTCGTGAACAAAAGCAACATTTTGCTGAACTTCCTGTTTGCGAACCAAATTGTACGCGAACAGAAGCGCTCGTGAACAGAGGTATTACTGTATTTCCTTTTTCTATATGTGTCTCCCCCATCATAATGGCCTCACCAAGTCAAACTCTATGCTGAAACAGGAAGAAGAACTGGAGAAGAAGCATCTCACTGCACATTGCACTGTGAGCCAGCACAGGCCATTTTATTCATATGGTACTATACCCATTCTAGAATGTCTAAGATAGTTTTGCATTACCCTGAGACATGTTGGAGAGGATGTGGAGATAATGGTTCACAAATGTGGAGATAAAGTTTCCTCACATCACACATGTGGTGTACATGTCTCTGCCTAATGATTGGACACAAACCTTTCCTTTTATCTCCTCCACAGTGGTATGTGATTCTCCTTTAACCCCATTTGCTTGGTAGTAGGGTATAATGTTCCTGGAAGCCCGTCTCTTCGGCAGTGGGGTATGATGTTCCTGGAGACCATCTCCTTGGGAGTGGGGTATGACGTTCCTGGTGCCCATCTTCTTGGTATTGGGGTATGATGTTCCTGAAGTCCATCTCCTTGGGGTATAATGTTCCTGGAAGCCCATCTGTTCCGCAGTGGTTACCTACGGTTTGACTTTGCTTACCCTTTATTATGAAGATATTGCTCCAGGGAGACTTGTAGCGAGCCTAAATTCTTGCTCTACGATCTCTTTCTCTATGAAGTTAATACATGCTACGTTATATTAAAGCGGGCTTTTACCCATATGTTTAAAATAACAACAAACACACCTTTAGAAATACTTAGTAATGGCAATCTACAAACACATACTTCTAGATAATTGCCGGCTTTGTATTCTTGCATTCCTTATTTATCTTTTATTTCCCAGTCTTCTGACAGTAGCCACGTTTACTAAGGGCAGATTACTAGCTCTCCTTTTACTTCCTGGAACATGTGACTAGACATGTGACAAGGACATGTGACCATGCGCATCTTCTCTGGGGAGGAACATACCTTTCTCTGAGATGAGATGATATTTCCCAGCAATGCTCTGCTGATGACATGGCAATCCCAGTGTGTTTTGCTTTGGCAAACTGAAGGCATTTTGCCATTTCAAAGCAGGAAGTGAATGCTCTGCAAGTGTAAGTATATGTGACGAGAGGATGCTAATTTGTGCCCTCCCGTTACCCTAAGGAGAACTATGGGGAAAAGACTTAACCCCATAGTTCTCCTTTAAGATGTAGTCTGCTTAATTTTCCTACAATAAGCTTATACGTTATGCTACTGACTGTAATTATGACATAACACTAACTTTTTTTTATTGTATTCTTCTAAAACGATCAATAAAAATTAAAAGAAAAAAAATTCTATGCCTGGGTGTAGGACCTAAGATTAGGGGAGAGATAAAGTGCCTCAGTAGCCATAAAACCCACTCCATTAGTACACAGAGCACTCTGGCGTACTCCTTATAGGAGGCCTATTGTGCAATTCAGTTAGGACTGCGCAGAGAAACAACACTAGACTAAAACTATTAGAACCCTGATGACCTACTCACCCCTGTAGACCATATGGGGGTTCTCTCTGCTGTGTTCTGGGCAGGGTCCGCTACCTGTTGGACACCAGTGCAGAGTGGCACCAGGATGCCAGATGTTCCCCCTCCTGACACTATAATTAATCCAATACTGTCAGGTGAGGTGCTCTTGACCTGACAGTAGAAGTATAGCACTGACCCTACATCATTAGAGAGAGCAATGTGGGAGCATGTGATCTGGTAAGGAAACCTGCCACTGTGGGGCTGGGGTAAACAACACTGCCAATTGACCAACAATGCAGTGAGGAGGTTAAAGGAGCACCACTCCTAGGGGTTATTTTTGTGGTTACTGACACCAATGCTGGGAGGTATTTTTGTGGTTACTAATACCAATGCTGGGGGTTATTTTTGTGGACATTGACACCAATTCTGGGAATTATTATTGCAGTCACAGGCACCAATCCTGGACATAATATTTGCGGACACTGACACCAATGCCGGGAGTTTCTATTGCTGTCACTGACACCAATGCCGGGAGTTTCTATTGCTGCTACTGACACCAATTTTGGGGGTATTATTGCAGCCACTGACAAAAATGCCAGGAGTTTCTATTGCTGCTACTGACACCAATGCCGGGGGTTTCTATTGTTGCCACTGACAGCAATGCTGGGGGTATTATTACAGCCGCTGACACCAATGCCAGGAGTTTCTATTGCTGCCACTGACACCAATGATGGGGCTTATTTTACTCCCACTTTCTTCTTACCATGTGCCTATAAAACCTGCAGCAGAACTGGAATAATTGGGCTTTGAGATGAGTTATAAATCATTTGAATAGGCTCAAAAACACACAATAACGAGATTCGATTGTGCATCTGTGTGCAAGAGTTTGAGGCCCTCTATATTTTTTACATTGACCACCACTGTCTTAGAATCCAGAGAGGAGGGGCTGTAGTGAGCTTCTTACATAAAAAGAGCATCTGTGAATAAAACCCATTTTGACAAATGGTTTATAGCCATGGTAATCTATCACCATGATGTTTTCTAGTGAGGTGCTTTGGTTTGGTGGCTTAGTGACAGGTTTACTTTAAGAGGAAATATTTCTGGATACTATTAAAAGTATTCCAGCATTCTGTAGACTTGTGTGAATGGCAAATCCCCTCAGTCATGGGAAGCTCAGCACAGTATTTGACCTGTGTGAGCCCTTACATTTTATTATACCAGGTGACTGAGCAGACAAGTGTTACTACTTCTTCAATTCTCCCACCAGTTTCCTTTTTCTATCCTCGGTTGGATCTCTGTGCAGTGAAAATGGATGATGATTCACATACAATGTCTAAAATGGTTTTAATGATAAAACTATATTCCTTCCTAGATAGATTTCTATGGCAGGAGGCTGATCTGAGGGGGGGGCGGAAGGTTATTTTTGGAAAAATGTATTGGCACGGAAATATTTGATGAAGACCGCTATAGGTAGACAAAGCTTTTCTCACACTGTTATCTGTGCATTTGTATTTCTACATTAGTGTTGGTGAGGTCATGCTGAATGTGCCTTACGGGAGCAAACAAATACAATATTTTCTCATTGTATGGTAAGGGTGCTACAAAGACCACTGCTTCTTGTGTACCTGCAGCTTTACAGGTGTAGTGCCCCCCTGGCCCCCATAGGCATGTGGTGAACCCCAGAGGCAGGAAGGGCTGACATTTACATTTTAGGGATGGAACCTTAGCCGGGATGTGGGATGTGAACAGTAAATTGGACGCCAATTACTCTACGTACTTTTTCAATGCTTTATTGTAACAGCCAACACTGGGAGAGAGGGTATAGGGCTACAGACATCCATGAACAAAATAGACTTCAGATTCACCAGTCCTTCCCAGCTTCCACAGTGTAGGGGTGTTTTAATTGAGCAGAGGATACCACTGTGTAACAGAACCCCAACTGGATGGAGGATATACAGGTGAAACTCGAATAATTAGAATATCATGCAAAAGTAACCAACAGATAAAGGGCTCCTATGGTTCTCCAGCCCAGACAGCTTCAGAACTACCTGGGTCCACATTTGGCCTCCTGCAGACTTCAGGCCTAGTTAGCTTCTCCAACTGTGTACACCCTACTCCCCAGGCTAGGTGCAGGGGGGTGAACTGACCGGAGCACATGGCGATTCCTGGGTACTTATGCACTTCCCCAGCATGCACCACTGGCCATGAAACTCATAGTGATTGGTTGGTGAGACATAGACACTCCCAATGTTCTCCCATTGGCCACCCCACTCTGTGGCAGGATCACACCGCACTACAGGTAGGTGCAATCAATAGGAGAATGCCTAGGAATGGCAGTCGTGACAGCACACACTGGCTTTCCCTGCTTGTTAGTTTACAAACAGGGCCAAGTCCATTCTCTGCTCTCCTGCTGCCCTGAACGCTGGGGAGTGGACATTGTGCCCACCAGAGACCACCGGCTGGGACTTTGTCAGATCGTCAGAGGAAGACCAGAGGGGTTCACAGTGTGGTGTCAAGTAGATCTCCAGTTTCAGATTTCCTGGATGCACAGTAATTAAATCTGGGTATACACTGTCACATAACAATAGAACACGATCCTCCACCCATGCTAAATAGCGTGTTTAGTTTATAGTTAAATAGATAATCTCCCCAGAATGATACGGATCCACAGAAGATGTGACCAGCACGCACCATCTTTTTAACGGTGTCATTGCTGTATAAGCACATATTGATTTTTTTATATTTGTTTTTTTCTCAAATCAAGAAAAAATAGTTTTATGCATTAGTATGTATGCATTAGTGTCATTTTTGCTACGTATTTCAGATAGATAGGTAAATTCTCCTGGTATATTAGATAGATAGATAGACAGACAGACAGACAGACAGACAGACAGACAGACAGACAGACAGACAGACAGATAGATAGATAGATAGATAGATAGATAGATAGATAGATCAGTGGCGTCACAAGGGTGGTGCGGGGGGCACGGACCGCACCTGGGTGACACCATGGGAGGGGTGACACCAAAATGACTAACAGTAATTTTTGTTTAATATGTTTTTATTTCACAGTAATACATATACTTATTCATATATATAATAATAATAATAATTAAAAAAAAAAAGAATATAGAGTTGCATCTTATTGCATAGATAATATACAT
>NW_017306635.1:141115-144057 GCF_000935625.1 Nanorana parkeri
CCCCCACCTTTCGATATCCTCCATTCTACTATCAGTCTAACTTTCTTAGAGGTCAAAATGCTTTAGATTCTATCTTCGTTCCGAAATCCACTATTTTATGTACCTCTGTGGGGATTGTCTATGTCCTAGATTTCTAACTGTCTATATGTTTCCCACCTCTTCCATATCTTATCATATTTATCTTTCCTATCTGAATCCCTTGCCCTTAGTTCTTCCATGTATCTTATCTCATCCATTATGTTCCCCCAACTCTCCATTGAAGGAGGATAAGCAGATTTCCAACTACGTGAGATACATACTCTGGCCGCGGCCAGTACAAATCTTAATGTATCCTCCTTTATCTTTTTTAAAGGACCAAGTATCAACAAAAGTAGCGCTATTAATGGGTCTTTTTCAATACTCGAGGCCTCCACATTACGGTATGCCTCGAATACTGATTCCCAAAATGGCTGTATTTTTGGGCAGCTCCGCCAAATGTGCAAGTACGTTCCCTCCTCAATACTGCACCTCCAGCATCTGTCCGACTTTCCTGGGGTTATATGGTTAATTCCTTCTGGACATCTACAGTATACCATCTGGACATAATTTTAAAGTTTTTTTCTTGATAGAATGAGGAGGTGGCAGAGTAGTGCACCGTTGTAAATATTCTTCCCCACTCCTCCCTTGATATATCTCTCCTCTAACAGTCATTTTGGTGTCACCCCCTCTAAAGAGTCAGGCACTCGGTCATGGACCGAGAGCCCGACAGTGTCAGAAGAGAGGAGGGGAACCAGTGGCATACCTCATCCCACTGGGTGAACGTCCCCTCCTCTCTCTGATGGCGTCCATCCCCATTGTGCATGAGCGTGGTGATGTCACACGCATGTGCAATGATATCACGGTGGGGTGTCATCTGGTCTCTGCTCCGGCTGACACCCAGCCTCGGGACTCCCCTGAGATAGATAGATAGATAGATAGATAGATAGATGGATTGTTGTGCAGTGTGTCTAATTATGACTGTACAGTCCACTGTGCACCAGAATTAGACAAATTGCACTCAGTAAGAGAAATGGTCTGACAAACCCCTTCCATTTTCTGCATTACAAGTCTGTGTGAGGACACTTGTGATGAGGAGTGTGGTTGTTATCAGGATATGCTAGCACAGAGCAACGGAGTGTGAGTGCAGGAAGTAGCAGAAAAGGAGCATTTAAGGATTTCCCAATGAACAATCAGTCACAAATCATATAAAATCATATAAAATGCAGGGCTGCAGAACTATAAAGAGATAAAAAGCCGTGAGGCTTAAATTAGGTTTTATCACACACATAGATAGATAGATAATTTGGTACACATCCATGATACCACTGTACCTTATATGTAATTTATATTATGACTTCTCCTGGGAGTTAGACATCTGTGTACGGATCTGGCTTCTTGCAGCCTGCCCGGTACATCCGTTGTCTCAGTATCAATTCTGGATGTGCCGTTAATGTGTCACAATTTGCCCTTTGCTGTTCTAAGCGGTGTAATTTTAAGTGTTAAATTTTCTCAGCAAACATTGCTTCTCCGAGGCGGCAAATGAGACGGAGCTGCAGCAGGATTCTGTTTAAACACAGATCTAAAGCAAACAGGACTGAAATGTGGGTTTGTGTGCAGGAAAAAAAATTTTGCTTTTCATATTTTGCTCTGCCTAAAAGAACATTTGACCTCTTTAAAACTGGCTGCAAAATATTTCAAATGTAACTCATCCGATAATAAAAATTCTGGACAGGGTGGTAAATTGCTAAGTGATTCCATCTAACTGCAAAACCAATACAAGCTGTTAAGTGGATGGATAGGTCAGTTAGCAGTGTGGAAGAAAGGTGATGGGTGCCCGGTAGAAGAGATGTCCCTTGGCTTGACCATACTGCGGGGCTGTATTGAGGTTGTAAATTTCTTGTACTGAACACAGATCTGCTGTGGTGGAGAATGCCCGGCCATGCTTCATACTATGCTGGAAGCATACACTATAAAGATTACTCTTGTTTTCTCTCTCCTGCAAAGTGGACCTGTTATGTTAGAAGGGAAAAAATACTATTAACGTAGTTGTTAAGTCCCAGCATATCCTCTCCTGCTATATCATCAGCACTGTAATAGGAATACATACTAGAGTTGTTTTTGATAATGCAATTAACGTTTAATTGAAAAAATCACATTTATGTAGTGAGTGCCGCCTTCTGTCTGCCCATCACTTTCATCAACTTCCTGGATTCCCTGTGTGCTTTGTGTCTCTTTCCCTGCTGCTTGATGTGATACAATCTCCATTTCTCAAGACTACATATCCCATCCTGCATTGCTTCCAGCCAGCAATGATGATGTTACATTGTTCAGACATTGAGTTCTAGTTCAGAAGGTGGGCTCTGTGATAGTGGTGACACATGGAAGTGCATATTCACAGGGCTGAGTGAAATTGTGTCAGTGCATTGAGGAAGTACATCCAATGGGCACCTTCAGTAAGTAAGTTTACAACTAGATCTATATGGTTATTGGGAGTGGAATAGAAATGATGGAAATTCCATATAGAAATACAGATTTATTTGTGTTTTTGATTATAGGTGCCCTTTAAAAATGGATTCTGACTAATATGACATTGATTTAAAAAAATAGGCAACATACAATTCTGAATCTATCTATCTATCTATCTATCTATCTATCTATCTATCTATCTATCTATCTATCTATCTATCTATCTATCTATCTATCTATCGTGGTATTGTGTGGCAACACGCAGTGCAGTGGGTTGTGCCGCGTTTTTGATGCGTTCTGGGCCGTTTTTGATCGAAAAATTAATTTAAAAAAATGTTTAGTTTAACTGCCTCCGGGCCGGCCGTAGTAAAAAAACGGCCGGATGGGAGCTTTCTAGATCTGAGCGGGCGTCTTTAGACGTCCGCTCAGACACGCCCCCTCGCGCACAGAGCTGGGCA
>NW_017306635.1:144163-152096 GCF_000935625.1 Nanorana parkeri
GTACACGAGCTCTCTCCGGTCCCCTCTCCTCTGAAAGAATGCGGAAGTGTTGTATAATACATCACTTCCGCATTCTTGTGTCACTCTCCAGCTTCAGAAGCTGCAAAGAAGCTGATTGAGCAGATCTGTGCTTCATCAGCTTCTTTTGGGAGGTCCTAGGTGACATTAGGGGTCTTGGAGACCCCTGATATCTCCATAAAGAAGACCTGTCCCATATTTTGCTATCACAGGGGGGTTTTATTAGCCCCCGTATGTGATTGCAATAAAGTTTAGTGAACAAAAAAAGGAAAAAAAAATTAAAGTCACCCCCCAAAAATGTTTAAGTAACACATAAAAATGAATTAAAAAAAAAAAATACAATCCCCACCCATACATACACGCATGCAAACATGTGTCGGGGGCGCATACGTGCAAAAAAGTCGATTGCGCCCATTACGCCGCGAACGTCGGAGTGAAAGCAATAAGTCTAGAGCCATCAATCACTGATAACACTAAACTGATGAGCGGTAAAAGCTTTTAAAGTGTCGCCTACGGCCAATTTTGGGTATGGTAGTTTTCTGCGACGTCGCGGGTGCGCGCATTTTTAAAGCTTGACATGTTTGGTGTCTATTTAACCGACGTGACCCCGACTTTTATATTTTACCAAAAAACTGGGTAATAATAAATGTTTGCTACATAATGTTAAAAAAATTCAAAATTTTCAGTAATTTTTCCTAATTATAGTAAAAAATAAAACCTGTAGTGCTGATTAAATACCACCAAAATAAAGCTCTATGTGTCCCCAAAAAATGGTATAACATTCATTTCAGAACAGCGTTGCATGACGGAATAAACGTCAGTCAAAGTACCGCAGCGCTGAATACTGAAAAATTGTTAAAATAGGCTTTCAGTGCGTTCCAGGGCGTTTGCTTGCATTTTTGATGCGTTTGCATGCGTTCCAGAGCAGGTAAAATAGGGCCTGCTGCAGTTTTTTTACCTGCTCTGGAACAGAACGCTGCGATGTGAACTGGGGCTAAAAATACTATTGGAATATTGGCGCTTGGTGTGAACAAGGCCTAAAGGAGAACTATGAGGTGAATGATTTTCACTGATCCTCATAGTTAGAGCCGACCTGTGACAATGAGACTGTCACAGGTCAGCTCTATTGATCCGGAAGTGAGCGAACGCAAACCGTCGCTTGCTCAGTTTCCGATTATCTCCCTGCAGAGAGCGGTGACTGTCAGTCATTGCTCCCCACAAAGATTCCCCCCACCCCTCTAAGATCTTCCAGCGCTGATTGAAGGAATGGACAGGGGAGGGGGCGGGCACAGCTGGCTCTGCCTCTAGATAGGAAGAGCCAGCTGTCACTCACGCAGCTGGGTGGATCCAGACAGTATTGTCGGGATCTGTCCCAGCTGCGGCGGTCTCAATATACCGCGAGCTGTAGCTTGCGATATACTGAGCTTTGGGACACGGGAGGGGATTAGTATATGTCCTCCCGTGACCCCTAAGAGAGCTATGGGATAAAAAGGTTACCCCATAATTCTGTCTTAATTATACTTAAAACAGAGCTAAAGCTTTTTTTTTTATTGCAACTTTGAATTAGTTAAAAACAGTCCACGCATGCAATACTTGTAAAACTATGGGTGTGATCCGATAAAGCATTTGCAACACTTTTCTGGTCTTATGGTTGAATTAGAAAATAAAAAATTGTACACAAGCCTGCAGTCAGAAGAACCCTGCAATGTACGTAAGTCGGGAGTCAAGGGAGCAGTTGTTATCTGGCCATGTTTCATGCTACACCCTAATTATGGGTATAACATGAAACATGGTCAGAAAGGAACACTTAAGCTATAGGTGTATGGTCAGCTTATTGCCGATTTTCTACGGTCAGATGGAAAAAGTGCAACAGATTCCTCCCATCTACGCTAAACTGTGTGGATGGAGGAATCTCCCACTGGGCCAAGCTTCAGTATCTTGCTCGTTGGCACCGCTGTCTCTCAAAATACCAGAACAATCTGATTGGATGCAGGCATATGATTGGATGTATCTGACCATAGAACATCTGCAGATAATCTATAGGTGTACGGCCAGCTTAAGCCTTTGAGGAAGAGCTCCAGGAAATTAAAAAAATAACTCTTGCAGTGGGGCTATAACTGCTTTTTTTTTTGTTTAGTGGCTAAAATAAGAAAATATACAGATCTGATCCTCGGTCATCTCTGCAGTCCCTTCTCTCTGGGCTCCGGTGGTCTAAGGACCACTGACATCATCACTCTGCAGCTGCATAAGACATGAGGATGGCTAGGGACATACCACTGCCAGTGCAGAGGGGAAGAGAAGTGAGTGGTCACCACTGTAGGATCGAGCATCAGGTGAGTATATCTTCTTTATTTTAGCCCCTAGATCAAAACAAGCAGTTAACCCTTGCAGTGCCAGGGTAGCCCCACGTCAAGAGTACATTTCCTGGAGTTTTTCTTTAAGGTTTTCTGCAAAGGAGGGGTTCATGTATAGTTTAACTAAACTGCTTAGTGACATTCATTTGCTATAGGATACTGTTCACTAAGCAAAGTGAACATTCACTTAGAAAAATGTAATTCTCTTTCGTTCATTGAAGGGCACAGCAGAGATCTTGATCTCTTTCTCAATGCAGGTGGCGGTATAACCCATCAGTACAGAGATCAAGATCTCCGCTGTGTCCTGCAATGAACGCAGAGAAAATGAATTTACGGTAGGTTGAAAAAAAAATCCTATTTTCTCTTTTATTTATTAAAAGACATATCTTGATCTCTTGACTGTTGGATTTGTCAATACTGTCTCCTTTAGTTTCAAGAAAGTTTAAAGAAACACACAGACTGCACCACATGGGTTTTAACGGCCACAGCAGCCTTTTATTTAAACAAATACCAATTTGCATTTTTACCAATCAGAATAACCATAAAAAAACAAACCAAACAATATTATCCTAAAAAACTGATGTTACTTATAAGGGGTCTTTTTGAGTCTGTTAGCCCAACTAAGGCTATTGAAACTCCACTCCATGTCCCCTACCGCACCCTGACCGGCTTGGGGACAATTATAGCATTATCAATGCCAGACTGGGCCCTCATCTGAAACTGACTCTACCGGGAAAGAAGCACCATACCGCCAGATGCAACACACACACCCTCCCTGTTTATGTGCACATCTCATATTGTATTTTGACTCACAAAGACCCTCTAACCTGCCAAGCCGCTGTGACAAAATGAGAAAAATACAAAGACCACCTGAACTGACAATAAGGCAGGGTGGGTGGGACAACTTGCTTCCTTTATTGAGTTTCCAGGAAAGAACTCCCAACAGCCCTTGCAGTCCCTTCCTCTGCGGCTCCTCCGAGTCACCTGACCTTCTCCTCCAACCAGGTGAAGCCTTCTAATTATCCATAATCTTTAATCCTTTCCCATGGGATGATTCCTCCCCACAGTCATGTAGCCCCTTCATTTAGTATCTCTGAGCCTGTCTTTACCGATGGATTATATTGCCACTCCCATTGGTAAGTAGATCAAGTTCTCCGCTGTGTCCTTCTATGAACGCAGAGAAAATAGTTTTACGGTACGTTAAAATAAATCCTATTATTCCCTTGCAAAAAGTAAAGAAGGTGAACCTGTATTCACTTTGGATACCCAATCATATGCAAGAAACATTTTTGAAAGAGTGGATACATTTTTGCCAGCACATAATGGCTTGTTTGATGTAAACCCAGCTTAAGGCCACGTTCACACCATATGCAGTGCTGGTCGGAAGGCACTGCCTCGCATTGCGGCCGGCTCACTTTTTTGCCGGGCTGGAGGGAGCGCGGAGGGCCATTGAAGCAAATGGCACCGTAGCCACGCCCTCCGGCCACAATGTGATCGCCGGCACAGGATCGCAAGGCACATTGTGCTTACAGTGCGGTCCAGTGCGGTGCGATCAAAATAGTGCTTGCAGCTTCAATGGCCCGCCACGCCCCCTCCAGCCCAGCAAAAAAGTGAGCCGGCCGCGATGCAGTGCGGTCTGGCCAGAATCGGACCGGAACCCACTGCTTATGGTGTGAACTAACTCTAAGTTCAGTAGTCATTCACTTTGCAAATTGAGCAGTCTCTATTCTTTTGTAAATCAACCCCAGTGAATCAGTGACCTGGTGCATGCAGGTAAGGAGTCATGCCTGTTTAGACATCATAGGACACCTGCTTTTACCTGGTCACTGGCTTACTAGGTAGTGAAGTCAGTATTAGGGCAGGTTCACACCATGTTCTGGATCAGATCTGGTCCAGAAAATGGCGTGAACCTGCCAGCAGTTCCAGTGCATTCCAGACCAGACAAAATGAGACCAGCAGTTTTTTTTCGGGTCTGGTCGGGAACGGACTGCACTGGTGTGAACATAGGCCAGAAATAGCATAGGGAAAAATTAGGATGCATTTTGGGTCTGGAAACAATCTGGTCTGGAGATGATCTGGATGTGTGGTGTGAATGGGCCCTCAGGATGGCAGCCCCAGATCCTGTAACTTTAAAAACAAATGACAATGACAGCTCCCACATTTCCATCCTTGTTGATTTACTTTAAGCGGTTGAATCTTTAAGAGGATATTATATAAACTACACATTAGGGACCCATTTGATATCATTAAATCAAATCAAGAGAGGAAAAAGTGCCATACCGGAGTGTCACAGTTTCTGGAGATTTACATATGAAGTGCAGTTAAACAGCTGTGGACAGGAGAATACAAATGCTGATCAGCTCAAACTTATATTTGTGGCTTCAGGATTCAGATCTATCAGGAGAAACAATGCTAGAAAGAAAAAAATGTCCCTGCTTCACCTGAATACTTCATTAAGAACAGGTTACCTCTGTGTCATCTGTATGGAGATGAGGAACCCAACACCTGGTGAAGGAAGTGCTCCTGATTAGAGATGGGGGAGTATAAGGGAGGTTTGGTGAACTTGGGGAAAACATGTATCATTTTGCAAACTTTAATGCACATCAGTTCTCTTTTATTTCCAAGGCTAATAGACAAGGGATTGTCAAAAAGGGCATCAGTAGCTTTGCTATTGAGCATTTACTAACACCAAAAATATTTTAAAAAAATACCATTTTGCAGTAAGCACTTCCATCAAACCCCCAAACAATGTATATATTATAAATGTATAATATATATAAATATATTAATATATTTTCTGAAAGCAGACACCCTGTAGAATAAAAAAATGCTAGTTGCAATTTTTTATGTTGCACGGTATTTGGGCAAATGTCTATCAAACCAGTATTTTTAGTATAAAATAAACTAAATTAAAATGTAGTGCACAGAAACAGAATATAATACTCAATTTTTTTGTAAAATATAAAAGACGGGGTCACGTTGGGTAAATGGATAGCAAACATGTCGAGCCTTAAAATTGCTCCCGTGAAGCCGCAAAAAACTTCAATACCCCAAATTTCCCATAGGGTACACTTTAAAAGTTTTTACCGCTCATCATTGTAGTGATAACAGTGATTAGTGGTTCTAGAATTATTGCTCTCACTCTGACGTTCGCGGCCATGTAACATGTGTAGCACAATTGCTGTAGGCGCACCGACGCTTGTTTTTCCCACGTACACACACATGTTTGCATGTGTGTGTACGTGGGAGGCGGGGACTTTAAAAATGTTTTTGCATTTTTTGCAATTTTTCTTATGTTTTATTTTATTTTTTTTTTATTTTTTTTACACTAACCTTATTGCTATCACATAGGGGGCTAACAATAGATAGGGTGTGACAGGTCCTCTTTATGGAGACATCAGGGGTCTTTCAGACCTCTAATGTCACGTAGGGACACCAAAGAAGCTGAGGAAGCAGAGATCTGCTTCCCCAGCTTCTTCTCCTGGCTCTAAGAGCCAGAGAATGTAAATAGTGACTTCCTGGTCCAGTGATCGGAAGAGAGCATTTTTTTTATTCTACAGGGCCTCTACTTTCAGAACATATATCATTGTTTGGGGATTTGAAGCTGTTTTTAGCCACAAATGTATATTTTATCATGTGTGCGCAAATAGTAAGAAAATGCTACGGACAGCAAGTGGTTAAACCTGCACATGAAGTGTCGCACCTGTCAATCAAAAGTGACATTTGCAAAGAAGAAAACAATGATTGTTTCCTAATGACATTTCCCAGCCACTTCGTTCTGTTTGTAAACAAAGCAGGGGCTAACAATAGATAGGGTGTGACAGGTCCTCTTTATGGAGACATCAGGGGTCTTTCAGACCTCTAATGTCACGTAGGGACACCAAAGAAGCTGAGGAAGCAGAGATCTGCTTCCCCAGCTTCTTCTCCTGGCTCTAAGAGCCAGAGAATGTAAATAGTGACTTCCTGGTCCAGTGATCGGAAGAGAGCATTTTTTTTATTCTACAGGGCCTCTACTTTCAGAACATATATCATTGTTTGGGGATTTGAAGCTGTTTTTAGCCACAAATGTATATTTTATCATGTGTGCGCAAATAGTAAGAAAATGCTACGGACAGCAAGTGGTTAAACCTGCACATGAAGTGTCGCACCTGTCAATCAAAAGTGACATTTGCAAAGAAGAAAACAATGATTGTTTCCTAATGACATTTCCCAGCCACTTCGTTCTGTTTGTAAACAAAGCATTGTTTGCTTCTTGATGCCAGCTATCGTTTTGCCGTATATTGTACCTAACCTCAGTATACCTATCTTAGTAGCTTTCACACATCTTGCTTTTGAACAGTAACCCCCAGGTGGTCTTTATACCTTCACATAAACATAATCTGCCTTATTCTGTTTTCTTTAAAAAGGAACTCCAGGAATTAAAGTTAACCCTTCCAGTGCTCTGCTCATTAAAGAAAATATACTCATTGGATCCTCGGTCCTGCAATGGGTAAGCGCTCACCTATCTCCCACTCCGTTCTAGTGGTGAAATGTCCCTTAGTGGTCTCACATGTAATGAATTTGCATTAGACATGATGACATTACAGGCCGTTCAACCGCCGGATCCCGGGGAAGAAGAGGCAGACAGGACTGAGGATTCAGCTTCAGTACTTCTTCTTTATTTTAGCCCCTAGACCAAAATGAGCAGTTAGGCCTTCCTGTGCAGGGGTAGCCTCACTGCAAGGGATAATGTTTACAATTCCTGATTTCTTATTTAAGAAATTTCAGCATGGTGAATGCTTAATGAGAATCACATCATGTCATCTAAAATCTCGTCCTCAAACTACTTGTTTTATCTGCTAAATGTTGGTGCTTGATTGCACATAGGAAGGCATTGATAGGTGTGTTAACCAAAAGTCAAAATCCCCAGCATACGATTGAAGAAATAGGTCACCAGCACTCCATGAGTTAAAATGAATAAGTCCTTTTAATGGACAATGATGTCACAGAAATCCAACATGAGCCGACGTTTCGGGGCCACACAGGGTCCCTTCTTCAAGGCAAGAGATGTGACAATGTAATAACATCCACAAGCTACATATATACCCCATGTAATCAAATCATTAGTGATGTACACGCCCCCAGTGATGTGAAAACGGCGGGAAAAAGGCCATTTTAAAAAAAGAAAAGAAAAAAACTATATATGATATAATCTCATTTAAAGTCATCATATATAAAACATCATATATACAACATCCAAACTACTTACTGGACGGTCCCCGCAATCTGATGCTCAAGGTCAATGCCATGGCTGTGTGTCATCCGCCGTGGAGTTAGTCAGTACGTGGCAAAGATATATCTGATGGCTGTTCGTTACTCCATAATATGTGGAGCGTCGCTTGGTATCCGCGTATTCAATACGCGTCATCAGTAACCATAGCGATCGGGAGATACAACTCTCCTCTATACTATATTGCGCATGTGCCAAACTATCCGCAAGGTTCAGTACGGGTGAAGCCAGTATACAACAGGTATACCGGTGTCACTGTCAGAAAAACAAAGCATGGAGCATCAGATCGGGG
>NW_017306635.1:152189-163906 GCF_000935625.1 Nanorana parkeri
TTTCTGTGACATCATTGTCCATTAAAAGGACTTATTCATTTTAACTCATGGAGTGCTGGTGACCTATTTCTTCAATCTTGTGTTTTGCACGGTGCCATCCGTGAAGTTACTTCGAGCACCATTTATTTGATTGTTGGCCGGGACTGCTGAAAGGTGTGCGGAGGGCATTTCTATCAATTGCACAATCCCCAGCATGACATCACTGCTCTATCCCTAAATAATTCCACAAGAGAAAGCGGATAATATATTACAGGAGTCACCACTCCAAGCTCACTCCTGTGATGGACTACAATCTCAATACAGATTAGTAAACTAAACGTGAGAATGTAGTCCATCACAGGAGTGAGCTTGGAGTGGTGGCTACTTTACAACACACACAGGGACCCTGGGGAACAAAAGTAGCCACCCTCCAGAAGGAAGGACAGTGTCAGCACCAATTCAGAGATGATTTGAGTATATACAGCCGAGTGATACACAAATAGGATACATTGGGGGGAATTTATCAAAACTGGAGCAAACAGAATGTGGAGCAGTTGCCCATGGCAACCAATCAGCATCTCTCTTCAGTTTGCTAAGGTAAGATTTGAAAATGAAAGAGAGAAGCTGATTGGCTGCAGTGCAAATCTGCTCCAGATGTTGCCTGCTCCAGTTTTGATAAATTGCCCCCAGGTGTTGTTACTAGTTAAGGTACTTGATTTGCATTTTTAAAGCGGACCTTGAAACCAAAAATCAAATTCTCCCAATGCATCCCTCTATGTATGATGATTAATAATAACATAGACACGTCAGGTGTAAAATGCTGTGATTGTGAAATACTTCCACTTGCAGAGCATTCACTTCCTGCACTGAAATGGTAAAATGACTTCAGTTTGCCAAAGCAATGCACACTGGGATTGCCTCGTCATCAGCAGAGCATTGCTGGAAAATCTCATCTGTAATCTCACGAGATCTCAGGGAAAGGCGTTTTCCTCCCCTGAGATGATGTGCATGGTCACATGTCCTAGTCACATGTGCGAGAAATCCAGGAAGTAAAAGGAGAGCTAGTAACCTGCCCTTAGTAAACATGGCCACTGTCAGAAGACCGGGGAAGAAAAGAGAAATAAGGAATGCAAAGAATACAAAGCCGGCAATTATCTAGAAGTATGTGTTTGTAGATTGTCATTACTAAACATTTCTAAAGGTGTGTTTTTTGTTATTTTAAAGATATGGGTGAAGGTCATCTGAGTTTTTCCAATTGCACTCCAAGAAAAATAAAACTAGCAGTTTTTAGTAGAGGCTGATAGGATGGAGCTAGGGAAGGCATAAGCTTTTAGTGGTCTCGGGTCTTACGTCTGCCTATTTACCAGTTCCTATTAGTTTGTCCTCTTTGCTCTGTGTCACGCAGGAAATTCGGGTTGATGTACAGTACATGTAATTGGAAGAATTTTCTGCTCACACACCACAGAAAAAGATGTTCTGAGTGGCATAATATCATTAAATGCAGTTCCAGTGCACACAAAGTGCTTGTTTGTATTAATATTCAAAAAGCTACATAATTTCCTTTGTTTGCAGGTAAACATTTTTCCTTTGCTGCCAAGGTCTGTACGGCTGTGAAAATATCAAATGTTCAAACAAAGATATGAGGCAAACAGTATTGGAAATAATGACTGTAAATATCGTGTAACAGCTGCGCGTCCCTACGTTGAGGACATGTTGCCCTTGTTAACCCTTCACAGTTCAGTCCGTCTTTCAGTCCAACCCATCCGGTTCACGTTAATCTTTGAACATAACTCATTAGGACGGATGGAGGAGAATGGCGGCTTTGTGATTAACACTCTAGCCTTGCAGTACTGGAGCTCTGAGATCAATTTTAGGCAGAGGCTCAGTCTATATAGCTTTGGTATGCTATTTCTGTATGCATGCTACTTCTGCTAACTTAATCTGCTGCCAACAAAAAAGTTGCGCTCGTATGTATGAGTGCTATAGGCAGGGGTGTCCCTAGCATAATCGCCACCTGAGGTGGGGGGGTGCTGGTGGTCACGTTTTGTGTGTGGGGGGCGCTAGTGCTGGGAGCAGGGTGTCTGATGGGGTGCTGGAGGTTCACTCTAATGGTGCTCTGGCCAGCATCCCACCCAGCTTCTGCCAACCAGTGACCAGTGGGAAGGACGCCATCCAGAGCGTCCCAGGTTGCTAAGAGCTGAGGCTAGGTTCACACCTGCACTACACCGCACGACACCAGGGACACGCGTCCCGGGATCACGCAGCCCTGTACAATGCAAGCAGTGATTGCTGCGTGGCCCCATTGATTTCAATGGGGTGACATCCTCGCGGCAATCACAGAAAAAAGGTACTTGTACCTTTTTTTTGCGATACACAATGGGGCTGTTTTGCTTCGTAAGCACGTGCGGAATTGTAGCAGGAAACCACGCGATCCTCCCAGGGCAACTGGGGTGCCATTAGAAAATAATGGCACCCACAGCACGATTGGTTCACCTTGGTGACTCCTGACCGCTCTGCAAACCGCGTGGAATCGTGCACGATTGCTGCACGGTGAGGTGTCGTCTAGGTGTGAACCTAGCCTGAGAGGGGAGATGTGTATGGCCCTTGCACATCTTCCCACCCAGCTTTTAGCAACCTGGGATGCCTTGGCCAGGAAGGGGACAGCAGGCTCTGCCTGCCACCTCTCCACATGACCCAAAAAGATGCCGCTTGAGGCAACAGCCTCAGGCTGCCTAATTATATATGTATAGAGTATGGTAAGTCCCTCCGCACTCCTTTCAGCGCTCCCGGCCCATGTACTTGTAGTGGTGCTAGCAGTGACAATCACGGAAAGCAGAAAATCACCACCACTCAGCAAATATCTTTTGTGCTGGTGATTTTCTGCCTTTTACTAATTATATATGCAAACTTCTTGCAGATAGTGACCTGGCCAGGTTTCAAACCTGCGACCCCCAGAGCTGCAAGGCAGAAGTGCTAACCACTATGCAACTGTGTTTTAATTACATTTCACATCCATAGCTTTCACATCCTGTTCTGTTGTCCTTGGATCAAATAGTGGCAACTGTAAAGCCAGTGGACAGAGGAGTCAGTTCTGCACCCTGAACCAGCCTGGCCACTGTACTTGCTGCCCTGGCTTGGTGGGGAGGAGGGTGCACTTTGGCATCTTCACCTTGGGTGTCAGATGACCTTGTCCCAGCACTGTTTAGACTGTAAGCTTCTCTGGGGCACACACTAATGTGAATTGTTCTCTGTTTTTTATACCTTATTTTTTTATACCTTAAGCATAACTAAGTCCAGAAATAAAAAATGTAATAAATTATAACTCACTCACCCGTTATGTGATGGCTGCTTCATTATTTTCAGCAAGCTTAGAAAATGTCTTTTCATTTTGCCAGAAATGCATTGTCCTTGTCACTTCCCTGGTTCTCCTCTTCAATCAGTATAAGGCCTCCTCCAGACTTGAGGCCTAGCAAAGCATTTCCTGCACTTAAGCATTCCCACCCCTAGTCCATGCCTGGGAGCAGGTTGGCACTCCAACCAGACTGGAACTAAGACTGAGCACATGGCAATTCCCCTGAGTATATATGCACTTCCCCAGCATGCACAACTGGCCATGAGACCACCAGTGTTTGGTAAGCCACACACACTCATAATGTACCCCATTGGCTGTCCCACACTGCAGCAATGTCACACCCCACTCAGACAGGTGCAATCAATGTAAGAACACCTGGAATTAACCAGATAAATGCCAACTATAATTCAGCCAGACTGTCTACAGCTCTGGCAACACTAAATTTCTAGTAGCCACCCCACAGAAGGTTGCGGGGGCTACAATAACATTCCTGGAAATGTTGATTTCCTTGTGCCCGCTGTAGACTGTGGTTCCTCCTGCTGGCCTCTACAACACTATAGAATACAATAGTAATATGGAGGAGCAAACCCCCAATGCTGTGGAAGACAAGGAATTTAACATTCCTGGAAGTGTCAGATTATATAACATCTTTAATGGGAGCTGTCTTAACACTACTAGTCATGTGTTTGGGTTTGGTGTTAACCCAGTTCACTTGAGTTTGCCCAAGCCCATGCAAAATTGTCAGTGACACACCCAGTGAATTGCAGCCGGGGGAATTCCTGGGACCACAGCTACATGTAAAAAATGTCACTGACAGATTTGTATAGGCTTTCGCAAACTCTGGAAAACCAGGTCCGCACCAAGACCTTGCCAATCACTCATCACTACAGAGCCAATCAGCAGTTTAAGCAAAAAGAGAGAAGAGTATTCCAATCCATATTTCATGCAGCTGAGTATATTTTTACAATATTGATTTTAGCTATTTTAGTCATTTTAAGTAGGGATGCACCGAAATTTCGGCTGCATCCGTTCTTTCTCTCCTCCTTGCTGGGCGCTGCTCTGTGTCCCAGCGGGGAGGAGAGAAATTGTCACAGGAGGCCGATCTGTGTGAGTCACTCACAGTACTTCAGCCCAGTGCATTTTATAAAAATAATGTTCCTGCTGAGTTTTTATTGTGTTTGCACTTTTACTACATCACATGCTTTTGAATGACAATATGCCAAATTACACATAGAGTAAATCTTTGTGCATTTGGCCTCTGGAAATGACATCTTCTTAGGAATCCCTACCCTAGCAACAGGTCTTATTCCTGCTGTTAACCACAGCATAAGACGTGTCTTCAAAAGGATTGATATGGATTGATATGGAGAGTTTGATCAGGGAAGTTAAAAAAAACACCCTGATCTCTACGACCTTTCCATTGCTCACTACAAAGACAAAGACTAAAGAACAGCCTGGGATGAGAGCTTTGAAGCTGTGACATCAGGGTAGTCCCACATGAGTGCCAATTAGAGATAACTAAAATATGTAAAATATGTGTAACTGTATCTGTATAAAGGACTGTGCAGGTGGCAGCGAGTAAGCATGTATGTGTGTGTGGCATCAGCTTCACAGATGTCAACATGCAAGCATATGCGTGCAATGGAGTATGTATCTGCGGTGTATCCACAGGTGCAGCAGATGCATGAGCATGCAAAGATTGTTTTACTTCTAATAAAAAATACAGACACCAATCTGAAGCAATGGCATTCCACTAACAAATCATGTATCTACATAAAATATTCAGGTAAAATTGTAGGGTAAAAGATGAATGAATATATGTAAAAACAGTAAAAAATAAACTGTTTGAGGCAAAGGTTAATACTTCCAGGGGAACCTTTCCTTTGGGTGAATTAAAAAAGTACTTACAAATTATTCTTGACTGGATGGCAGAGGTTATTCCTCTGGTGACATCGGTCTTTTTACATTGTTGTCTAAAAGAATCCTTAAAATTGAAGTGATTTCCATTTTTCAGGTTGCCTTGATTAGTTTACAGCTCTAGTGTTGGTTTTATTTCTCTGTGGCTGCTTAAAAATGTCTCTAAAGCACTCACCCAGTGCTGTCCCCTATTTCCTCCTCTGCCTTGGCCCTCAGTTTTATTTCAAGTAGTATTAAAGTCACTTTTGTTTTTACATATAGAGCAGTAGATATATGCAAAAACATTTTTAAAAAAAAGTTACCAAAAAGGTAAATACTTACCTGCGCCTCCGCCACTCGCTCCTGTTTGAGGATCTGAAGATTCTCGAGTGCACGCGCACAGGCACTGTGGGACAAGAAGACACAGCAGTCAGGCATCATTTAAGGTAAGTCCTTAAAGCAGCATTGCGGACTTTAATGTCACTTTCAGGTTCCTGTCAGCCCAGGCCATTATGAACACGTCACCATGCAGCCTGGGCTCACAATGATATGCTTCATAGAAGCACAAACACAGATTACAAATCAGCATCAGACCACACACAATCTGGTAATTACTAAATTTAATAGCACTCTCTCCAGCAGGGTCTGCACACTTATTAGGTGTAGGCATTCCCTCCCAACACAAAGTGCTCTAAAAGATTTTAACATTATTTACGTTTTCAAATATGTTTAGTAAATTACCAAAATCAAAGCAGCATAAATATCTGGTTTTCCATACTGTTGCAAAAAAACACGCTCCAGATAAAAAGATGAAACATTTGAACAAACTTTCAAAAGTAGGCCTCTGCATCCTCGAAGACCCCCTTCATGACGTTGAAGGATATTATAGTTGGAGGCATGATTTAAAGCACAACTTAAACCAGTCCCTGGAGCCTCTTTCCCTCTCCTCTGCAGCCATCTAAGGTCCCTGAGTCATCACGTTCTACACACAGTGTATAGGACGTGAGGACGATGAGGGACGCACCATTGTTGCAGCTGAGGTAGAGCTAGACACGAGACAGAATGGTCACAGCCGGCCGGCTCAGAAAATCGGGTGAGTATAACCTTTTTTATTTGTGAACCTAGTCAGAAATGAGTGCTTAACCCTTGCAGTGTGGGGGTAGACCCACTGCAAGGGTTAATCACATTTTTAACTGGTGTTCTTTTATAAGTGATTTAAAGTGGGCCTTGCACCAAAAATGCAATGCTCCCCTAAATCCATGGAATAAATCAGGGGAAGGAGGGACAAAGGGGGCATAGTAAATAAGCAGACCTAGATCTGCTTCTAGTGGACCTTCTAGCAACTTTACAAATCTGCATATACTGTATACAATTCCAAATTTTTTCATTGGAACACAGTCCTTGAGCTCCTATCAGTGACTTTGCCTAGACTCACGTTAACCACCAGCCTGCTGTAGACAGAGGGAAGCCTATTCTAAATGATCAGACTAGAGCATAACATATCAGGGGGCATTTTGTACACCAACGCTGTACAGGGCATCTCTAAGTTTCCATATTGTAGAGATTATTTGAATTTTTTTGATAATTTAAATATATTACAGCATTTGCAGACATATAAAGGTTATTCGTATAATTAACATAAATCAAAACGTTAACTGGGTGATGTTTGCTTTTTTTGCATGAAATAGTGTATGCACCTTGTTTGTTGGAACCCAATGCATGTTGGAACCCAATGCATGAATAAAGTGACACTAAACTCAGGAGTTAAATCTTAGAAATGCATTCAAATAACTTTACTATTAACAAAAATGTATCTTATATGTGTATCACTCGGCTGTAGATCCTCAAATCATCTCTGAATTGGTGCTTGATGACCTTCCTTCTGGAGGGTGGCTACTTTTGTTTCCCATGGTCCTTCTATGTGCTGTAAAGTAGCCACCGCTCCAAGCTCAGTCCTGTGATGGACTACAATCTCGCGTTTAGTTAACTAATTTGTATTGATATTGTAGTCCATCACAGGAGTGAGCTTGGAGCGGTGGCTACTTTACAGCACATACAGGGACCATGGGGAACAAAAGTAGCTAACCTGCAGAAGGAAGGACAGTGTGAGCACCAATTCGTGCTCCATTCACATATTGGGTTTGCGTTTCCCATGCGGCCGCGGACCGGTCCGTGGATCAAATGGTACCAGGCCACGAGGCCCTGCACTGCCGACAGGCTTCACAGTGAGGGGGCGGGTCCTGTGACTCACCTCGCCTCCCAGCCACGTCCATAGTAACAGGCGGCGGGAGGGGAGGTGAATCACAGGAGACGTGTGTGTCATAAGCCCCGCCCCCTGCAGTGAGTGCACACAACTCCCTGGCTGGGTAAGTCTAAACGCGCGAGGGGGGAGAGGAGGCAGCAGCAGCTGGGTACAGATATGTTGTTAGGTATCTAGATGGAGGAGTTTGAAGAGGGGTGAGAAATATCTGGATAGGGGGGTTATAGAGGGGTAATAGATACGTGGTTGGGAGGGGGGGAGAAGGCATGTTTAAATACAATTAAATTAAAATTAATAAATCAAAACAAGCTATAATATAAACAATCAACGTCCCCCCCTCAGCGGGCCACGGTCCGTTGACCGGTCCGCGGCGATAAAAAGGTTGGGGAGCACTGTGCTAGACCACACGGCACGAAAACGCTAAAATCTTTACATCTGCACGGATTCTGATTGTTTGCGGCTATTACTATGGCCGCAAATGTGCGGAATCCGCACCTGAAATCGCACTTGCACTATTTTGCAGGACACATGGTCATTGTTTTTTATAATTAGAGTGGTTCAGCGTGTATCAATATGCTCGGACAACTTCTCCTGTGTGAATGGAGCCTTAGAGAGGATTCGAGGATCTACAGCCGAGTGATACACAAATAAGATACATTTTTGTTTATAGTTAAGGTACTTGAATGCATTTCGAAGATTTAACTCCTGAGTTTAGTGTCACTTTAATGAACATTAGACTTTGGACTGTTACTTTTTTTCTATTTTTAATACTTCTTTACCAGAATATAACATACTATCTCAATAATGTGTAATAACCAAAATGTGCTAAATGCATGAAAAGCCATATCATCCATATAAATATTTATTCCCCACAAAAACAATGACAAAAGCTATGTACATACAGACATTTTGGACTATTCTCCTTCATTAAAATTTTCCTCCCACTTGCCAATTTCAAGCAGCACTAACATTTGTGGGAATTCACAAATTCTTAATTCTAATTCTTGTGTCTCTACATTTCAGCCTATTTTCCCTGATTAAAACTATTCTGCAGCTCGCCAATCTTTACACATCTAAAATTTTAACAGAAATTGTCCAGCAGCAGGAAAGTTTTACATCAGCAAGAACAGGGACAGACTCCGCAAACTGCTGACCAATTCCTTTTCAGGATTCTGCATGTTTTTAGCACGTTTTTTGCACGCATATTACATATAATATAAATATAACAAATGCAACACGTGTTTTCAAGCGTTTCCCATTGAGTTTATGTGGACAAATCACACTGATCTGGCCAAAAAAAACCTCATGTACTTTTTCCTGCTGCAAACATTTTTCTACGGGAGCACTATGCTTAGGTGTGAACGGAGGCTATAGAAATGGACAGGATTTCTTATTTTTAGTGTGGAAAAATAGTGCGCCTTGGTGTGAACGAGGCCTAACATGTTTCACCAAGCATAATGTTGTCTTTGGTACATGTCCTTCATAGCAGCACCCAGCATCCCGTGAATTTGTGATAAGTGCTTGCCTATTAGCCCTAAAAATTGCCAAAATTCACAACATTGACACCCCAATATCCCCACCCCTCATATACTGTTATGCAATTCACAGCAAGGTTCAGGTCCTCTGAACTTTGAAGATTGAATCCACAGAATTCAAGAGCTACCGGTAAATCGAACATGGGCATATTCTCTCATCACTAGTACAGGATAGACAGATAGACAGATAGACAGATAGATAGATAGATTGTTGTGCGGTGTGCCTAATTATGACTGTACAGTCCAGTGGGCACCGGAATTAGGCAAATTGCACTCAGTAAGAGAAATGCTCTGACACACCCCTTCCATTTTCTGCATTACAAGTCTGTGTGAGGACACTTGTGATGAGGAGTGAGGACTGCTATAAAGAGATAAAAAGCCGTGAGACTTAAATTAGGTTTTATCACATAGATAGATAGATAGATAGATAGATAGATAGATAGATAGATAGATAGATAGATAGATAGATAGATAGATAGATAGATAATTTGGTACACATCCATGATACCACCGTACCTTATATGTAATTTATACTATGACTTCTCCTGAGAGTTAGACATCCGTGTACGGATCTGGCTTCTTGCAGCCAGCAGGATTCAAGAGCTACCAAAATCGAGCATGGGCATATTCTCTCATCACTAGTACAGGATAGATAGATAGATAGATAGATAGATAGATAGATAGATAGATAGATAGATAGCATATAAAATGTGAGGTAACAAACCAAAAAGCATACTTGTTAAAACATTCTAAAAAGTTTGCCTTTTGGTTTGTTGACCTCATTGAAGAAGAAATAAATGTTAACAGAGAGGGCTACCACTACCAGGAAGAACCGACGCTCATCAGTTTGCAATCCGCCAATTGGTATGATTATTCATTTGGTTTTGGTGACATTCTCGCAACAGTAAAGTTTGTTTCAGGGCCCATTTACACCGGATGCGTTGGGGCTATGCTGGCTTTTTTCCAGGACAGACCCAATGCAAGACAAGGCAATTTGCCCTGTCACAGGTGGACACTATTTACACCACCCTGTTGCGGTGGAACACTGTGATGTGCACTTAAAAAATGTATGGCATGCAGTACTCTTTTTTCAGTGCAACAGGATACAACATGTAACAACTGCCTTGTACCCCACTGTGCCTGTAGGACTGAATGAAGTGTCACGTGTGACATTTCAATAAAGTTTTTAAAACAAAAAAAATTACACAGTGTGATGTGCTGAGATCTGGGCATGAGCATTGTGTCAGGCACCGCACACCAGCTGCTGTGCTACATAGCACAGTGGCTGTGGTGAATGGGCCCTGAAGCTGATGTCATCAGAGTAAGGCTGGCTTCTTTATTTACTACAGAGGTCTACAGTGTTTTAAAGATATGCTTAATCTTCATAGTTAGAGCCTACTCATCTTCATAGTTAGAGCCTACCTGTGACAATGAAACTGTCACAGATCAGCTCTATTGATCGGGAAGTGAGCAGAAAAATGTACCGATCCGCTCACTTCCTGATCGTCTCCCTGCAGTCAGTCACTGCTCCCCACAGGAATTCCCCCCTCCTCTCTCTGATCCTCCAACACTGAGTGGGAGAACAAATAATTTGGTACACATCCATGATACCACCGTACCTTATATGTAATTTATACTATGACTTCTCCTGAGAGTTAGACATCCGTGTACGGATCTGGCTTCTTGCAGCCAGCAGGATTCAAGAGCTACCAAAATCGAGCATGGGCATATTCTCTCATCACTAGTACAGGATAGATAGATAGATAGATAGATAGATAGATAGATAGATAGATAGATAGATAGCATATAAAATGTGAGGTAACAAACCAAAAAGCATACTTGTTAAAACATTCTAAAAAGTTTGCCTTTTGGTTTGTTGACCTCATTGAAGAAGAAATAAATGTTAACAGAGAGGGCTACCACTACCAGGAAGAACCGACGCTCATCAGTTTGCAATCCGCCAATTGGTATGATTATTCATTTGGTTTTGGTGACATTCTCGCAACAGTAAAGTTTGTTTCAGGGCCCATTTACACCGGATGCGTTGGGGCTATGCTGGCTTTTTTCCAGGACAGACCCAATGCAAGACAAGGCAATTTGCCCTGTCACAGGTGGACACTATTTACACCACCCTGTTGCGGTGGAACACTGTGATGTGCACTTAAAAAATGTATGGCATGCAGTACTCTTTTTTCAGTGCAACAGGATACAACATGTAACAACTGCCTTGTACCCCACTGTGCCTGTAGGACTGAATGAAGTGTCACGTGTGACATTTCAATAAAGTTTTTAAAACAAAAAAAATTACACAGTGTGATGTGCTGAGATCTGGGCATGAGCATTGTGTCAGGCACCGCACACCAGCTGCTGTGCTACATAGCACAGTGGCTGTGGTGAATGGGCCCTGAAGCTGATGTCATCAGAGTAAGGCTGGCTTCTTTATTTACTACAGAGGTCTACAGTGTTTTAAAGATATGCTTAATCTTCATAGTTAGAGCCTACTCATCTTCATAGTTAGAGCCTACCTGTGACAATGAAACTGTCACAGATCAGCTCTATTGATCGGGAAGTGAGCAGAAAAATGTACCGATCCGCTCACTTCCTGATCGTCTCCCTGCAGTCAGTCACTGCTCCCCACAGGAATTCCCCCCTCCTCTCTCTGATCCTCCAACACTGAGTGGAGGAACGAACGGGG
>NW_017306635.1:163977-201817 GCF_000935625.1 Nanorana parkeri
GTATACTGTGTGTGTATATATATATATGTATATATATATATATATATAATTATCACTGGGACTAAGGCCCCTTTCACACAGTAGCATGTCAGTTCCGATCAGCAGGGGATCTGTGCATGAATCCCCTACTGATCGGAGCAATTCAGAATTGATGTTACAATTTACTGAACCCATGTTAGGACTATGGAGAATCGGAAGCAAATGGACAAATGTAATCAGCTTACCGCGGATCCAGCACGATCAGGTCTGCCAAAATGGAACTCTAATTGGATGTAAACAAACGCACTTCAGTTTAGATCCAGCTGCCCATAGACTAACATTGGGGTTCCGATCAGATCCGTCTGAAAAACTGGCAGATGGATCGGATCGCACCTCTTGTCTGACAGGTGTCTAACTCTTAACTATGAACGCCAGATACCCTGTTTCCCCGACAATAAGACCTACCCCGAAAATAAGACCTAGTACTATTTTTGGGAATTCCTAAAATATAAGACCTACCCCGAAAATAAGACCAAGCTGTGACCAATCCCAGTTCCGGTGGTGGCATAAGGGGGAACTTGAAGAGCCGCGGGAGAGAATCAGCGGTGCCAACGAAGCCAGCACTGTAGGAAGCAAGGTGGCACCGGAAGGAGCAGAGCCGCATAAGCCGATACCTCCTCTATAGCGCCGGCTCCTGTCACAGGCAGAGTGATACCAAATGCACTCCGCCTGTGAGGAATCGATAGTGAAAGGGCGCTTCGCTCATTCTGGACAGTGATTGGTTAGCAAATTGCTCTTGTAAAGGTACGGCACCCCTGATTGCCCTGATCACCATATTTTTGTACATGAATACATGTAGACTGTTGTACACGAATAAGTGTGGATTGTTGTTCATTAAAAAAAATAAGATCTACCCCGAAAATAAGACCTAATGTGTTTTTTGGAGCCCAAAAAAATATAAGTCTTATATTTTGGTCTTATTTTCGGGGAAACACGTTAGTTACATTCTGTTTACAATTAGATACTGGAGAAGCAACTAATTTATAACTAAAAGACCTTTTAAAGGGGTGCCTCAAACCCACAGGAGAGCACGAGCGGTAAAATTAATGATACTTCTCTCCACCTTGTGGCTATTCCAAAGAATGGTTATAAATATCTACTTGAAGCAAATACTTAAGTCCTACTAGGAGAGTCAATATCACAGCATGAGGGCAAATGATGAACAAGACTTCTTTTTAAATATTTCCATTTTGAAAATAGTTTTTCCTGGCAAAAAAAAAAAATATATATATATATTTCAGTGCAGTTAGAAACTACTAGAGAATGAGTTGGAGATGATCTTGTTCCCTTTGTCAAAATAACCTAAATATAAAGTTATCTGAGTCATCTACTTGGTGAGGAGATACTTTGCTTTACCAGTTAGACAACCGCATCCAACAAGTTGTGAGACAATGTAAGTTTCTTTTGCAGGCTAGCTGTTTTTTGTGTTTTGTACTGTGGAAAGCCCTTCCATGTGCACCTTACTCTAAAAGCTGGTTATAAAATGATGAGAGCAGTTGCCATATATTTAATTTGTTGGATTTGGTGTGGGGACACTTTGAGGGATTCAGCTGCCTTTGGGATGTGCTGTACTTCTGTTGTGTCCCTGTGTCTTAAAGGAGGAATGGGCTACCTCCTGGTGTACCTGCACCCAATTTGTCCTTTGCTATATATGCTCTAAGATGGAGCCTCTCATAGATTAGAGTTAAGACCACACTACACACAGGAACTTTGATGAGACTTCCACATATTTTGCAAAAGTTGTGCAACTAGAACCTCTGTTATTAACGCAAGTTGTAAGACAGTGCAAGTTTTTTTCTTGCAGACTAGCTGATATGTGTGCTGGCAAATGTTTGCTTTTGTACTGCGTAAAGTCCTTCCATGTGCACCTTGCTTTAAAAGCTAGTTATAAATTGATGAGTGCGGTTGCCATTTGTGTCACTTGTTGGATCGCAGAAGCTGATGACTCAGCACCTTTCCTTAGTGGTACTTGCATTTAAGAAGCCCATCTATTACAATGTGACACGACCACGGTCAATACAATTTTGACTGAGAATTAAGTTGGAGTGCAAGTGACTTTGTATTATTTGCTTAAGAAACCCATCTGGCACCAAAGTTTGTACTGTGCACTAATTCACAGTAATGCACCCACGCATCAGTGAGCACAGTGTCAGGGTTCCACCCTGACTTAACTGGTTTGCAGCATTCTGCCATTCCACCCACCTGTGATTCCTCCTTTGTCTGAGTAGATTCTGTAACTTTGTTTATTACTTCCAGGCTCCCTCTTATGGCCAAACAGGAGAGCATCAACTGAGAGAGCCAGATGGGAGCTTCCTGTCCCTAAGTAATGCTGTCACCCCACTCACTATTTAAACCACTCAATCCATTCTGACCATGCCCTTGCATGGTCTTACCTGCTAGTGCATTCCTGCTGCTCAGTGTATCGGATTCCATGTATGACCCGATCCTGACTGACGTTCTCCTCTGGTTCCTGCACCTGGCTTGTTACTGACAACGGTGATCTCCGTATTCCTGAACTGGCTTGTACGACTACCTACTCTGGCTCCTGACCTTGGTTTGTTCCTGTTTATGATTTTTGCTTGCTCCTGTGGGAACTTTTCTTAATAAAGTATTTTTTACTTGCACCTTATGCTTGTCTGGTTTTCAATGTGCTCTGACACACAGTTCTCTGTGTAGACATACTCATCAACGTAACCTTATGCTGTTGGCCACATATGTATGCACACACAGATCTCTTGGCACACCCATGTGCATGACCTTCCTGAAATAATAACAATGTTAAAAAGTTGAGTTGTTAAACCAGTGATACCTTTCAATTTCTAATATGTAGTACCGAAATTACAGTTTAAACTTAATTGGTTCTACCCATTTTTTTTTACTCTCCTACATGACAATATTTTATCAGACACTACCTTCTCCTTGGCCTACATAAGTGACCAAATAGAATGCATTGATGTCCTTGTTCCTTCAGTGCCAAGTACATATTGTCCATGAGAAACATATTTAAAAAAGCATGCTATCCCAGTTTCTTAGTCTTATTCTACATTGTTAAGTAATTATAACATATGACTTCCACCAACATGTCTATAAATGTATGTGCTTTACAGTTAAGAGTACTTTGATTTTCTTTCAGTATATTTTTCTTAGTCTCCTATCTGGTTATAGTTCTTCAACACTGTCTAGAAAAACACCAAAAAACAAGCTTGAATTAATTGCTTACAAAATACATGCCTCAAGCACAGAATCACCCGGGCCAAAAAGCACCTTGTACAGGCGGTTCTAGTACTTCACATTACCATCTTGTCTTATGTAAAACATTGGGTTTTAAGAGGTCGAACACAATAAGGGGCATTCCTATTATCAGGCTGGGTGAGAATGCTATCTCAGGGTATCCTCCAGTTTTTAGTTGACCTACTGCCCTGTAGTTCCTCTCAGTGCCTCATTGTAACAAGCAGCATTGGCAGACGAAAAGCATATGGAATGTTTTTATCACTACAAACTCAGCTTGACATCCAAATAAGTTGACATGGTTTTAAATTAAATTACAAATGAAATGTATTTGATAAATTGTGGTATTGGTACATAGAATAAACATTCATAATCTTAGATAGTACATTTGGGACTTTTCAGGTGCTACAATGATCCAATCAGATTTATTTTTCTAAATAATATATTATTCTTTATCATACATAACATAGAAACAATGTTTACAGTTTTAAATATTATCCATGCCTTAAAAGCATATCCCTAAAGTTCATATGAGATAGCAACCCAATGTATACCGAATTCATTTGAAAAATCACCAACAGTGCCCTTCCAAAGTTTTTTTTTTTAGTATATCTCCACATCTATACATTTACTTATCACTGCAAACTAAGCTTGACATTCAAATTAGTTGACATGGATTCATATTCATTACAGAGGAATTTTATTTTACAAATATTGGTATCCGTACATAGAACACTAAGGAGATTATGCAATATAACATGCCAAAAATGAATGGGAAGAGATATGCTTTAAAGTGAGAGTAAACTCAGGAGTTAAATGTTAAAAATGAATTCAAGTACCCTAACAGTTAACACAAATGTATCTTATTTGTGTATTACTCGGCTGTAGATCCTCAAATCATCTCTGAATTGGTGCTGACACTGTTCTTCCTTCTGGACGGTGCCTACTTTTGCTCCCCATGGTCCCTGTGTGTGTTGTAAAGTAGTCACCACCCCAAGCTCACTCCCGTGATGGACTACAATCTCTCATTTAGTTAGCTAATTTGTATTGCGATTGTAGTCCATCACGGGAGCGAATTTGGAGCTGTGGCTACAACACACACTGGACCACAGGGGAACACAAGTAGCCCTCCTCCAGAAGGAAGGACAGTGTCAGCACCAATTCAGAGATGATTTGAGGATCTTCAGCCGAGTGATACACAAATAAGATAAATTTGTGTTAACAGTTAGTGTACTTGAATTTATTTATAAGTTTAGTGTCACTTTAATAGATCTGAATTGCAGGAAATCAAATAAACATGGTATTCACATATAGCAGTACAGTCAGCTGATAGATGAACAATACATAATAGATTGCTACATTTAAAGTGACCCTATAAGGTCACAAAAATATCAAGATCAAAGGTCTCTACAATAGAAGACCTTCTATTCTCTCTGGTTGTCCATATCTCGTACCTTCTCTTGGTTCCCAGTTGCATTACATGCATCCATCATCCAACCCTTATGTCTCTTTTGTGTCCTGTAGTGATGTAGAGGTTGGAGGAAGAAGCCACAGCAAAAAGTAGAGGACATAGGCATCCAAAATGCCTGGAAGTGTCAAATGCCAAAGGGTATCATGCTGGGAAGGTGGACGACACGGGCCACTGGTGAGGTAAGGATAATACCACTGTCAATGGACTGTTAATCTGGATTTTTTATTTTGTAGCCTGGCAAGGTCTCTTTAAGAATAAATATTCTTTATTATATAAAGTTGTATGTTGCCACGCCAGAGGGGCAAATATATGATAATATTGTGTCATCCTATTTAAAAAGGACAGCAATACAATTTTTAACTGCAACGTTTGCTAAAACACATCATAAACCAAAAAGGAAAATAAAGTGTACATTTTGTAGTCAGAATCAGCTCGTTTGTGTTGTTATTTATATCCATTCTCCATACATTTGGCTGACAATATAGCATTCACAAATTTTCTTCATTGAATATATGATTTCATCCTGCTCCATTCAAGCAGCAGAGTGATCTTCGCAGTATGAGAAATAATTGAAGGATGATTAAATCGATAGTCCGTGCGTAGGAGTAATTTCATTTTTTTTTTGTTATCACTCCATTAAAACAGATTATATTGGAGCCATTATCCAAGTGTTTTACATGAGTGGTGAGAGAAATTATGTGCCATGTGCTTTTTCTTTCTTTGGGAAATAGTATTTTCTTTTTAGTGTTGTTTGCGCATTTTTATGAATCATCTTTCGTAACATTTTAATTGTCCTCTTAAAGGAGAACCTTTGCCAAGGTATATGTATTACTGTACAGCGCTCATTAAGTAATAAACTGGGATCTGCAGGGTTATGTGTTAGCACAGTGTATAGACGTGACTTTTATATTACATTTCCTGGTGATATAATATCTGAATCCTATCCTATAACTAAATTCACATATTATGCGAGTTCATATACTGAGCAAACAATGAATAGATATGTCCACTCATAGAAAACAATGTTTCAATCTTTTATAGGGCTAATTGTACTGACTCTTAACCTCTTGCCGTCCGCCCGTAGTAAAAAAACGGACGGACGGCACTGCTGCATTTGCGGGTTGCCGTCTCCAGACGGCAATTTTTTTCTGCTCACGCGCGCCCCCTAGCGGGCACGCACGGGCAGGAAAGACCCGACCATTAAACACACCCGTTACCAGGTGTTTCACATATAGGCGATCAGCGGGTCCATAGCCCGCCGATCGCCTATATGTGCTCGTTCGCGTTTCGTTTGAGGTTTCGCGAGCGCACGCAATTTTAAGGCTTGACATGTTTGGTGTCTTTTTACCCGATGTGACCCCGTCTTTTATATTTTACCAAAAAATTGGGTAATAATAAATGTGTTATCATTTAATATAGGTGAAACTGTTTTTTTAAATAAAATTTCGGTAATTTTTCCTTAATATAGTAAAAAAATAAAAACCCCAGTGGTGAATAAATACCACCAAAAGAAAGCTCTATCTGTCCCCAAAAAAGGGTATAAAATTCATTTCAGTACAGCGTTGCATGACGGAATAAATGTCAGTCAAAGTACCGCAGCGCTGAATAATGGCCTGGATGGGAAGGGGGTTTAACACCGCGGATGTCAACTGGTTAAAGAAGAACTCCAGGTTTTTACATGACTAACCTTTGCAGTGGGACTACCCCTGCACTGCAAGGGTCAACTGCTCATTTTTTGTCTAGGGGCCAGAATAAAGAAGATAAACTCACCTGATCCTTGGTCCTGCGGCAGTCAGCACTCTCAAAGTCCCTCAGTGTCCTCACGTCTAATGCAAGTCAGTGGACCTGCATTAGACATGATGACACAAGTGATCCTTAGACCGTCGGGTCCCAGGGGAGAAGAGGCTTTAGGGACCAATCTAGCAGTCAGATTGGACCGAAGGTCAGGTGAATATATTTATTCACTATTTGTGCCCCATTGGGAAGAGTTTCCATTTGTTCTCTCCTGTAGCCACAACAAATGTTGGGAATTTCGACCACAGTAAGGGGAAATCCTCAACAGTTACCACCTAAACAAGTGTCACCATTGGAAGATTTCTCCTCTATTCCTTTTCAGGTGACAACCTAAATATTTAGATTTTCTTTTCACTTTCAGTCCCAGTGATGATGGTCAACGGGACAAACAGTGAATCTACCTAACAGGGATGCAGACAGCTAAAAAAGCATACCAGTGGTTATGACTAGGGATGAGCTTTGGGTTTGGGTAACCATAAGTTTGACACGAACCTAAGATGTTCTCAGTTTGATGAATGGGTGAATAACCTGGTCAGTACGCATGCCCACCTTTTGTGTCCTAGCTTAAATGGTTGCTAGGACACAGGCAGCTCCTCAGCGTCATTAGCAGTTGTTGTGCACCTGTCTGCATCCTAGCAACCGGTGACACTGTGCAGACCAGCGGTTTCATAATAACCAATAATGCTGTGCGGATTGTACAGAGTCAATGGTTGCTTGGGCACAGGCAGCCCTGGGTTCGATTTGCTTGGATGTTCGCCAGCTTTCTGGCTGGGTTCGGTGAATGTTCAAGAGAATCAAACTCAGACATGTTCTGCTCATCATTATTTCTAACCCCTCAACATTGCAATACACATTAAAACATTAAACATGTTGGCTTCATACAGGGGTGTCCCGATCCATTTTGCCACCTGAGATGAAGTGGTGGGGAAACAGGTGGTACATGCACTCAGTGGGGGGGGGAATGCTGGTGGAGAGTGACGCCAACGCTCAGACGTGCAGGAGTGACACTGGCCAGAGTGCTTCAGGTTGCTAAGAGCTGGGTGCGGAAATATGTATGGCCCTTACACATCTCCAACCCAGCTCTCAACCTGGGACGCTCTGGCCCGAAAGAGTGCAGCAAGCAAACTGCAAACACTGTGGAATAAAGTGGAAATGAAAAACCAAAATAACTGACAATCATTTTGGTGTCACCCCCCCCCCCCCCCCCCCCCCCAAGTGACCCAAAGAGATGCAATCTGAGGCAACAGCCTCAGGCTGCCTAATTATAGGGATGGTCCTGGCTTCATATATAATGTGAAGTAAATCTGGGAGGATAGATAGATAGATAGATAGATAGATAGATAGATAGATAGATAGATAGATAGATAGATAGATAGATAGATAGATAGAACAACCCCCATCCACCTTTTAAAGGATACCTGTACTGAGATATATATATACAGGTGAAACTCGAATAATTAGAATATCGTGCAAAGTTCATTTATTTCACTAATGCAACTTAAAAGGTGAAACTAATATATGAGATAGACTCATTACATGCAAAGCAAGATAATTCAAGCCGTGATTTGTCATAATTGTGATGATTATGGCTTACAGCTCATGAAAACCCCAAGAACCCCAAATCCACAACCTCAGAAAAGTAGATTATTACATGCAATCAATAAAACAAGGATTGTACATAGAACAATATTGGACCTCTGAAAAGTACAAGCATGCATATGTACTCAGTACTTGGTTTGGGCCCCTTTTGCAGCACTTACTGCAATTACTTTTGCACGATATTCTAATTATTCGAGTTTCACCTGTATAATTTACACCTACGGACCTTTTCTTCTAAACATGTTAGTTGCCTGGCATATATTCAAATTCATTCTTCAGTACTTTCTGTGTCACTGGCCTGGAAACACTAGTGAGATCAGGAGTTGCTCTGACTTCACACGTTGCATGCTTGTTTCAGGTCAGTCAGATGGAGCTCAGCAATGACAGCCTTTATGGTTTTTCTGAGTACAGGCTCTCTTAAAACATGGCAAGAAAACAGAAAAAGAAAGTCTAAAGCGCTACTACCCTTGCAGGCAGGAAGTGTTCAGGCCTGGGGGGCTTTGTGTGTCATCCGAAAATGATGGTGTCAAGCAAACAAGAGAGTGTAGTAACTCACAGTGAGTTACTACACTCTCTTGTTTGCTTGACACCAGCATCTCATGCCTCATCTATTACCTCTCTCTCCCTCTCGCCTTTAACATCAAACGGATTTTCGGATGACACACAAAGCCCCCCAGGCCTGAACACTTCCTGCCTGCAAGGGTAGTAGCGCTTTAGACTTTCTTTTACTCTTAAAACATGGCCTAAGCTCATGTACACGTCCCTAGGTAGTAGAAGTCAGATCAGTAGCTATTGGCAGCAGAAGTTCAGCACTGGTAGACTTTTGTGAAGGACTGTGTGCCTTCAGTGATGACACCTTTGGAGCTTAAAGAGTTAAGTACATAATGTTAGGGGTTACTTTAGTACAGAGAATCACATATAAGGATTCAGGATACAATTAGGATTCATGTTTAGGGAATAATTTAATGTTAACAGATATGGTAAGTGTTAAATCAAGCATAAAGGCGAAGGGCTCATTTCAAGCAGTGGCACTTCTAAGCCTCGACACTGTGCCTCCATAAATTTTAGGCCAACTGTTAGGTGCAATTTTAGTTTCCCACTGCAGAATGTGGTTCCATCTTCTGATCCCTACATAACTACAGGACACAGCAGTGACATTGGGGTTGAAGAATGGAACCATGTTGTATGGCTAGAGACTTAGAATTCTGACACTCCTGGAAGTGTCAAGGAGTCATAAGTGATGGAAAGGAGGGAAGTTAGGGCTGCCGATAGGTAAGTAGAAGGGTCTTTTTAGACAGGCAGCTGCTGGCTAGAATCTGCACTAGTCCTATTCACACCACATGGCCGGATGTGTACCCTGTACAAATCAATGGCCCACCCCTTCTTCTGTTCACATGTCGTAACAGCTCATACAAGCAGTTACATGAGATTAGGGCCCCTGATTGACCCTGCATGCAGACAATTTGTTTCCAGGGCCAGTGATTCTGGATGCATACATACTGGACATTTAGCTGCAGTGTTTAGTCACATCTGAACGCAGCAGCCTATTGGCCCATCTGAATGAGCCTTCAAAGCTCTTCTCTTCCAGGGACTCTTTAGCTGCAACTTTATAAACCTGACAGAGTTGCTTTAGAATAGTACTTGCCAACTTCTCCCATGCTCACCTCCAGGACTTCTGAAGAGTCTCTTTCATCCTCTGGCACTCCCTACCCCAACCTGTCTGGCTATTTCCTAATCTGTCTAATCTGTCTTTTATCACTTTCTTGAAAATTCATCCCCACACAGCTGCCTCCTTTTGTATCCCTCCATTTAGATTGTAGGGCCATTCTTACCATCTTGTCTTGATTTGTATTGTAACTGTCATGTCTTCCTTTATATTGTAAAGCATTGCACAAACTGTTGTCACTATATAAATCATGTGTAATAATAATGATAATACTGTTCTCTGTAATATTTAATGTCTAATAGAAAATAGACTGTTGTGGTCACATTTTCGATTCTCCCTTAATGCAAAAAAAACAAGACACCTATTATGGTTAGAGGTAGAGAAGTAAAACACTATCCTTCCTTTGCTCCTGACACACGCTGTCTATAACACAGCCAACCACAAACTGCTCGGAGCACAAGCAATTAATAAGAATGAACAGTTTTAATTCAAGGTCATTTTGTTTCCTGCCTCTACGAGGACTCCTCTTTCAGCCTCAGTATTGACATGGTCATGATGCACTGTGTCGATTATCCAACCGCTACAAGTTACAACTTGCTATATCGTGGGACACATTGGACTAGTTCTCAGTGTAGTTACACCCAAGCTGTAGATCTGAATGCCAACTTGATACATAAGGTTCCATGATCCCAATGATGTTGAGGTCTTGCTTCTCCCCCTGGCAGAACAGAGCAGCTGTTTGTCTTACTGTCCCAGTTTACTGCCATGGAGTAATCTAGCACAGCAGGGAAAGGGAATCCGATCTGGCAAAGCAAGCCGTCTTTGTACACATAAATGCTGCAGGTACTAATTCATTTTCCATGTGTGAATGCAGATGAGTAAATCATATCTCAGTAGTACAGTAAATCACTGATGTCAGCCATTCTTGAAGTGTGAGGATTCCTTCCAGCTTCTGATGCTTGATCTATAGAATTCCACGCTTGATATTTTTCGATCTGAGTAAAATGTATGGAAAATGCAGCCATAGACCAGTTATTTGAGAGCTGCAAGGTTTCATTTGAGACTCAAAATTATATATATATATATATATCTATACACAGGTGAAACTCGAATAATTAGAATATCGTGCAAAAGTAATTGCAGTAAGTGCTGCAAAAGGGGCCCAAACCAAGTACTGAGTACATATGCATGCTTGTACTTTTCAGAGGTCCGATATTGTTCTATGTACAATCCTTGTTTTATTGATTGCATGTAATAATCTACTTTTTTGAGGTTGTGGATTTGGGGTTCTTGGGGTTTTCATGAGCTGTAAGCCATAATCATCACAATTATGACAAATCACGGCTTGAATTATCTTGCTTTGCATGTAATGAGTCTATCTCATATATTAGTTTCACCTTTTAAGTTGCATTAGTGAAATAAATTAACTTTGCACGATATTCTAATTATTCAAGTTTCACCTGTATATTATTTCTTATTAATAATATTACATTGGAAAGCGGAAATAAACCGCTTTGTATTTTTTTTTGGTTTTGCCCTAATGTGCAAGTGAAATGTGCCCTTCTCAAACATTATCAAATCGCTCTTTAGTCATCAGCGTTGTCCCCCACCGCCATCTTCGACAGTGACACTTCCGGGTTCTCAGAAGTCCTCTTTGGCCATTGGGTGACCACTGCTGATGTAACTCATGCGCACAGGAGTTACATCCTCCCTGGCACCCATCCCATTCACTGCATCTTACAGCAGTGAACACAAAAAAATCCTGGGGGAGAGAGAAGGCACTTTACATGTCTATTCTACCAAAAGTCCCAACCTCCCAGCATTTTTTTTACTTCTGCTTTAAAGAATAACCCCCTAGTCTAACACATACACATGCAAACTTTTTAGGAAATGCTACTATAGTATTAAAACACAGAACTACCTTTCTCATTATCATTAAATTTTTTAAAGTGCAAGTCCACATTCTCCACTTTCTCACACTACCCCTCCCCACCCCCCCCTGTTAATGCCTTTTAGCTGCAAGCACCAGCCTTCCCCTCCCGCCCCTTCCTCAACCAGTCTATATTCTATACACCATACACCACGCTGCAGCCCCGCACTGAGGATCCAGCATAACATTCGCAAATGTTGAGCGCTCATTGGTCTCCACAGTCACTTGACCACTCTGACCAATGAGAAGCACTTACGCTTGCATCTATGAGGTATAAACGGGGGGGGAGAGGTGGGAGCAGTTTGGGTATGGGGGCACTTACCCCTCACTTTAGATTGTAAGCTCTCACGGGCAGGGCCTTACTTACCTTCATCTTGTCTTAATTTGTATTGTAATAGAAATTGGCTTTTGTAAGAACGTGGTGTCCCAGACACGCCCTACTCCAAGAGGTCACATTACTTATTTCGGTGGGAAGAGACCGGGAAATAATGGTTACCGATCCCACTGCTGCCACCAATTGTCATGGACGGCGGGCTGGGAAGGGGCCCAGTGTGTGCGGGGATGCGGGGAGGGCTGGACGATGCGCAGCTATCACCGTCCTTTGCTTGTCCTCGGAGATCTTCCAGTACACTGGGAGATCGTTGCGAGAACCCCCTGAGCGCCACCCAGTTCACAGGCATGACGGTAAGGCCGTACAACAACAGGCACACACAAATGAACTAATCTAAGCTGCCACCACCCACAACTTACAGGCTTCTGAGGAACCTTTCCCTAGACTCTCCTAGTCCATACACTCTGCCCTCAAGCCTGGAACACAGGCTTTGCAGACCACACACACTGCTCTCACTAGCAGGTACAGGTTAGCTAAACCCGGCACAATTACCTCTAGAGTTAGCACCTTCACTCACAGTCTCCTGCACTACCGCTAGCCACCACTGTAGGGAGACTCACCCAACTCAAGCTGGCTGGACACACATACAGGCAGATGCAAATCTTGCATACAATATAGTCTACTCTAATGGTTGTGTGGCAGCCTAAGTGGTTTCCTCACACCCACTAAGATTTCCCAAGCTATCCTCTCGGCTAGATCGTTGGCATACCCACTTCTTCCACTGCTCACACACACCCACATCAGACACACAGATCCCTGCCTGGCAATGACTTACAACCGAGCTTCTATGCACCGATGATACAATCAATTGACTATACACACACAACAGACACACAACAGTCTCTTCAGATGCACGCGTTCGTTTAGAGCAATCAAAAACCAGCTTCTTCATTTTATATTTAATATCAGTTGACGGGCAGTGCAAAGAAAAAGGTAGTTACAAAAAGTTACAAATAGCAGATGTTAGAAAATGAGACACAGATACATACAAGCAAACAGTATGAAAATAAATGGGATAAAACTTACAGAAATTACGAATAATCCTGCTTCCGGGGTTGAATTGAAAGATGTGGACACACTCCCATATGAATGGACCCCTTGAATGTGACCATTTTTTTGGTTTCAGATCTCCATTATTATACTGTGAAGATCAAAACCCCCTGAGATCAGCCAACCAGATGGTAGGGGCTGCAGACTGAATAATTAAATCTGGGTCTTAGGCTGGGTTCACACCTAGGCGTATTGAATATGCGCTTTTGTCGCGCGTTTTAACCGCGATTCGCGGTAAAAACAAATGCGCGACAAACGTGCGTTTCTGAGGGCTACTTGGCTGTATCCCAATGGAAACGCCCGACCAAAACACCCCAAAGAAGTACATGTACTTCTTTGGGCGTAGGGCGGTTTCCCGCGCGTTCGTACTCATGGAAAAACGCCCAGATGGGAACCATGCACATTGAAAATAATGGCATTTCCCTGTTTGAGCATTTTTCCACAAGTACGAACGCGCGGAAAAACGCCCAGGTGGGAACCGGGCCTTAAGCAATAGTTTTGCTATTGATCATCTTGTAACCCTCATAACTGTTTTTAGTTATGAATTATGGATCCTAAAGTGACCTGGTTCCAGCTATTGTGCTGCTATCCGCAGAGTCCAAGCTCGAGCACTCTACAGCTAACAGAACCAGAAATACAATAAAGAGACCCAATTATCAGAACTCCTTCATACTGTATTATAAAACTCTCATGTTTAGTGTCACTCAGTTCACCTTTGTTCCACCATTCTTTCAACAAAGATTCTATGATCATATGATGTATGGTACAAGAGTTATGACCTTGTTTAAGCATTTTCAATAAGGTGAGATGACAGTTTTTCCAGTCTGGTGACAAACCCGCCTGGAGACACTTTTGTCTAGAGCCTTCAGGAATAGTATACATTGATGAATGGTTCCTTGCTGGGGAAGAACAACAAACCCATGTTTGATTTAATTAACACTCCCTAGCTAACAAGTTTATGTAAATTTTGTTAGCTTCTCGACTGCATTCAGTAAAATAAATTAATTGACTCAGGATGTCTTATGACAAGAGGCCAAAAAATATGATATTTTTATGGCCGAACCATGACACATGGATTTACCTTTTTAAGTACACCTGTCATGAGTAGGGATGATCAAATCTTCCCAGGATTGATTCACTGATGGCTCGGTGAATCATGTTTGAAATTCAGCAAGCCTGACCTTAGCAGCGAATCCCATTGAAGAATATTTTGGAGGCATGGTAAGTCAGGAATGGGTAAAAGATCAGCTGAACGGAAACAACAGGCAATACGGGTGATTAGTCATCTATCCTCTACCTGCTGGTCATGTACAAGTCTTCCACAGTTCCAGTTCTCATTAACATAAATGTGTTAATCAAAACAGTGCACAGAAAAATGCCAGTGCCATTCCTTTGACAAGTGTGTTGAGGGACAGCCATACTTCCAGTCTTAATTATAAAATACTCTAAGTTTTAATTTCTTGGAAGGCTTCAATTAATGAGGCTGCTGCTTTTTACTGGGTAGATTGATTTGCATGTATAACGTCATGCATATATAATAGGTCTATATACACTGCCTGGCAAAAAAAAACCAACTCACTGCCTGGATTTCGGGCAGTGTTATGATCTGGGTTTGCTTCAGTTGGTCAGGTCTTGGTTCAGCAATGTTATGTCCCCAAAAAATGAGGTCAGCTGCCTACCTGAATATAATTGATCAGGTTTTTCCCATCAATGGATTTGATTTTTTCTTCCCTGATGGCACAGGCATATTCCAAGATGACAATGCCAGGATTCATCAGGTCCAGGTTGTGAAAGAGTGGCTCAGGAAGCATGAGACATAATTTTTGCTCATGGATTGGCCACCACACAGTCCAGACCTTAACCCCTTTGAGAATCTTTGGGATGTGCTGGAGAAGACTTTACGCAGTGGTCTGACTCTCTCATCATCACTACAAGATTTTGGTGAAAAAATAATGCACAAAAATGTTGTGACATTGCATACGTTTATGAAGATGAGGCCACGGCGAATGCGTGCCGTAATCAAAGCTAAAGGCAGTCGAACAAAATATTTGAGTGTGTGAATTTGTCTGGTCAGGCAATGTATCCTAAAAATGTTGCTTTATTTTAATCATTAATATAGGGCCAACATACTGAGCAGCACTTTCCAGAACACATCAAAGCAGTCATGTCATTTTCTAACCAGTCATCACCATTTTTAAGAAACATGTAAGCATACTTTGCAGCCTTTAGAACGATAAGATGTTTTTTTATTTATTCATTTTTTAATTTATTTTGGTATACATTGATGTATGTTGACACATTTCTTTCGAAGGCAAAAAACCCCTCCCAAGTGTAGAAGTGTATTTTAAAAAGAGCTTTGCTCAGTTACAAATCACGCTTGAGTCTGACTCCTTAATGAGTTTGTCCCAGTGGGGTTATAGCAGACAATACACATATTCTATTCTGTAAGTGCATATTGTGCCCCTGATAAGTCCAAGAAAGCCATGTGTTCCTTTGTATATATCAACCTCTGTTTTGCTGCCTTGCGAGTGTCTATTTATCAGCTTTGGGCAGCATCGGGAGCCAGTGTTCAAGAAGACAGAATTGCATTGTTTCTATCAGACTTTAGTAATAATATTACATTGGAAAATCTCAGAGAACTTGCAGCAAATAATAAAAAAACAATATACAACGTGATATTATGTAGCTCTGCTGTTTCCACATTTGTTTTCGAGCAGTAATGGAAAATACAGAGCGGGCTGGTTTGACACAACCGCTCTCTTCACTTATCAATTGTTGTAATCTAGTAAGAAAGTAAATCACAGGCCGCAGGGATCCACAGAACAACAAGGCTTCGTGCCATTGCTGGGTGACATTGTGACATCAAGCCTGGAGCCAGAGGTTGTGGAGGTCATTCTTACGGGAACCCAACTGTAGGAGGTGCACAGGCAATTTTAATGGATAATAAATGATTTATTTTTTGAAAAGCATTATAATAATTACACCGTCAATTAATCATTATAGCATAGAAATGACTTAGTGACTTTCTTGGGAACAGCAGCAGTTTACATGAGTATCAGTCTAAGTTTATTGCATGTTGCCAACCTGAATTATTACCTATAATACTAGTGTGTATGTGGAAATAAAGCAATAACTAGCTACTACAAGCTACAGGTTACTGCATGCATATATTATCCCCATACCATAACTGATGCTAGGTAGGTAGATAAGTGTGTGTGTGCCATTACCTTTCTATTGCAAGCTATTTTGCATATTGCATTGCTTTTGTTACAGAATGTGCATTTTATACTAATCCACATTGCATAGTTGATTTTAGGTAAGTATTCCTACAACATGTTAGAACTATAACAGTTATTTTTGTTGATGAGTACTCATTCACAATGGTCTGCTGCACTGCAGTTCAATAACAGTTATGTATTAACGTGCAGTATTTTGCATATTAACGTGCCCATTCATTTTGTGGGCTGCTTACTCACAACAGTGAGATTTTTAATGGATCTGCAGCATGTTTCTCAACACAGTGCACTACAATGCGCAGCAGGGTCATAATTGCATGTGCATTGTTGTGCACTGACTGTATGCATTAATTGGCATGCAATTTAAAATGTATGGCACCATAGCACGCCACATTTTGTTGCATGTATTAAAGACATTGCAGAAATGTGCAGTAAAATGAATGTTTTACCAAGTATTCCAGCGGCACAGCAGTGCCTCCCCCCTTGCAAATGGCAGCACAACACACTGCACAGTGGTGGCCATTGATTTATGCACAGCAATACACTACACACTAAAATACACATACTGTACTGTGAATTGTGGGTGGGGCATTGTTATAAAGGGTTGTGCGGTGCATCGGCAGGCCATTTAGCTGAAGTGGGATTCTGCACTTAATTTATTTTTAATTAACAAATATGTATCTGAATTAAGGGTGCATTCACACTGGAATCGGAACCAAAAATGCGAGTCAACTGAGGTACGTTGACTTGCATTGGCATAGTCAATTGACATCCATTGTGTTGCATTTCATTGGTTTTTTTGGGGGGTGCTTTTTCAGTTGAAAAACAGATGCCAATGGACCTGGTGTGATTGGGGCCTGTATGTTTGACCTTTTTTTAACATCTACCAGAAGTTGAAATTTAATGTTAAAATAATCTATTTGCCCAAATTTTAAACATCTCCCGACCACCACCACCACCACCACCCTTGATCCTAGCAATAAATTAACCCCTAAAGAAGCATGTCTGTGAATGTTCTAATTCAGCTCCAAAGCTGTCTCTTGCAACCTTTTTATTACAGAAAGACATTAAAAAAATGTTCAAGTCTAAGGGACTTGCTAATAATTATTATATCTATAGCTCATGAGACATTAGCATGAACAGTAAGCTATGGATATAAGAATTAATAAAAACATAAGGATTTGGTGTACTTCAAGTATACACTGGGTAGCTCTATACAGCAAAGTATTTAAAAATAATACTGAAATAATTTAAAACAAAAATAATAATGACCAGAAAGGAAATGCAGGCCAAGATTTTTTTTGTGACACCTTACACTGGTGGTGAGTGAAGATTTTGTTACATTGGTGGTCAGTGGAGAAGGATCTCCTTACAACGGTGGTAAGTGGATAAGGGCCCCATTAAACTGTTGATCAGTAGGAAGAAGAATACCCCTTTACATTGGTGGCCAATGGAGAAGGATCTCCTTACAATGGTGGTAAGTGGGTAAGGGCCCCATTAAACTGTTGATCGGTGGTAGTAGTAGTAGTCAATAAAGAAGGCCCCATTTACAATGGTGGTAAGTGGAGAAGAGTCCCAGAATGGCAATGCAGTTTTCCTGACAGCTCCATGTCAGCACACGAATGGGGCGGAGCCTACACCCATTTGTGTGCTGCCATGGAGTTGTCAGGAAAGGAAAATTGTGGTAAGTATGGCAATACAATTTTCCTGTTATTGGGGCCAATCCTGCAAGTAATTCAACCATCTAGTGGCCACCTAAAACTGATATTTTAGGATGTGTTAAACTTTCTAATGATCTTTGATGATGCCAGTTCACCAAAGATCAAAACTCTATTTGTTGAGCCCCAAAAAATGACTACATTCAATGAGGGTGGGCGCATTACAAAAATAATTGTTTCCCAAAATATTATGTCTATAAACAAAATGGCTAATAGTTATTAATAAGTAAAATAAGGCCATACTTCAGTCTAAAGTGCAGAAAATCTGCAATTATCTTATTTTTTCCCTATATAATACATACCTCTAATAGCAACTTGTTCAAGCTAAACCAATTTATCATAGGACGCTGTCTAGTGACCCGCAAATTTGCTGTAATTATAGTCTATAATTATAATCTGCCATATACAAGCAGAGGCACGTGTTTACCCAGCACTGCACATACATGGAGCCGGTGAACTGTGACAAATTCGGTTGCAGTGGTTTTTTTACTCCTGCATGTACCTCAATGCAGCAAACTCCAAGCGAGGAGCCATTTATTAAACAGACAAACTGTGCAGGCCAGCACTAACACACCTAGCAGAACTCATTTGCATTATATTGCCTACTATGTTCTTGTCACATTTTAGTATTTCCTAATGGGGCAGATGAATCAAATTTGAAGGCTATATATGAATATAAGCAGAAAACGCTAACTATATCTGTGTTTCATAATAACCTCAGCGGAGGTGATACTATTTCTTATTTTATACAGGAAATGAACATGCGTGATTGCAACACAATGTGTAAAAAACGTGAATTGATTACCTAGGCACTGTGCCAACATTTCCCTACCAGCAGCTGCTGATGAACTACAAGTCCCAAGAGGTGAAGGCCGGTAGAAGAGAAGCAACATTTGCACCAACTCTATTTGCAGAGTCATAGAGGATTATGGGAAAGAATGCAGAGATAACATTGATGGTGCTTCTATTGAACAATGCCAGAGAATGGATTTTACTGCTCAGTCGAAGCGACAATAGAATTAAAGAGAAAACTTGCAGAATAGCAACTGAACCCTGAAAATGCTGAATTTTAGACAATAAGCAAATAAATGATCTTCCAGAATGCTGACTTGCGTTATCAGATATGAAACTTCAAGCTTACACATTCATCAGTATCCGGAGCCCTCTGACTTAAAGTGTATATTCTGACTGGTGTATTAGCAATGAAACCCTTGCTGAGACCTCTATGCATGACCTGTATAAGCAGATATAATCACCGCGGACAATACTTATCAGATAGCCAAACTCATCAAATACCTTTTCATCCACAAAGCTTTACTGTATGCAGCAGATAACGGGATGCAGCAGATGATTGAAAGGATAGTTTTTGCAGGTCATAACATGGTAAAGAGAAGCAGCGGGTGGCTCGGGGCTGGCCATAGCATGTGATCTGATGGCGGGATGTCCCAGAAGAAGGCTGGGAGACTGCAATGTATCCTATTGGTACTGATGGCACTTCAGGATGCAGGTAAGAGGAGCAGCACATGTATGCAGGGAAATGGACTCTGCACAGTCCTCCTGAGACCCTGCACAGTCCATCATAGACGCCACACAGCCCACCATAAACCCTGCACAGCTCTCCTGAGATCCCGTACAGCCCACCTGAGACCATGCATAGCTGTCCTGAGACCCTGTGTGTGCTGTATCCAGTGACTGACAGGTTGTGCAAAATGTCCTAAACAGGATGGGGCAAATTTAGATTGAGGGGGGTGCCCGAGTTTAGTCTTGCCAAGGTCAGCACAAAACCAAAATACACCATTGGTTGAGGAGCCCTGGAGTGGCAGTATAACATTTCTATAGGCTGAACCCAAGCAGCAATCTACAAAAGAAGGCAGACTGCAGGTATTATCAGACAGCAATGAATTGCATATAACATATAGAACAGTAGAAATATAAGCAGTATATGGTACAGAGTGTGTGTCTATGTTTGTGCTGTTGGATGTTAGCCTTGTGTCATCCCCTGGACAGCATCACTCACATGTTGGTGGGGCAATCCGATTTCTACTCCTTTGCACGACATGCTTTTTAATTACAAATACTCTTCAGTGTTCTCATGGCACCTGTCACTCTCTGCAGCTCCGTCTACATCCCAGTCTGCAAACCAGCTTTATTGCCTGGGCCAACTTCATTATGTTTCAAGTGTCAGTTGACTAATGCTGCTTTTCAAGCTGATAAGAGCATTTATGACAGGGTTCCTTTAAAGCAACATACATCTAAATGTACAGCTTGGCTACATACTGTATATGATAATGGTCTTACCTGCCAAAAGATTTGTAACTCTGTTCAGCCAGTCTTCCCTCACCTCTACCACATTATAGAACCAGAAAGAGGACATGACTATTTCCTACTTCAGCTTTACAAATTCGTCACCTCTCCACTCTCAGCCTGCTGGCCAGGCAAGGAAGGAGCAGCAGCACAACGATGAGGTCCCCCTGGACCTTTCCTGACCTCTATGGAGGCACCTAGTGTTAAATTGATAGCACTGCACAATGCAGTAAAGGCCAGAAAGGCTCAGAGTAAAGTAGTTTATACACGGGTAGATTTTTTAATGAACGTTCGTACAAAAAAAAATCGATAATGTCAGATACATGACAATTGTCATTCAAAATTTTGATCCATGTTTTCATTTAACATTTGATTTTGGAATGAATAGAGTTTCCTGTACGAAAACCACATTCACTGTTAGAATTTCATTCACAGGAGTGAGCTTGGAGTGATGGCTACTTTACAACACACCAGGGACATGTGGTCAGGGGAGGCCGGTGAGGCATCGAATGGCAATGTGTCATTAAATGGACTATTGCTTTACTACTATGGTGTACTGGTGACATTATTTCTTCATTCGGTGAGGCAGAGCCTCATGTAGTATTATGAAGAAAAAAAGGTGTCAGCTTCAAGTATGAAGCTGACAGATTTTTCTTCATTCAGAGCGGCTTGTTACAGGTTACATAGCAGGGAAAGCCTCCCCACTGTGTAACCTGTCACAGACAAAGCGCTGCCTTTAAATTACAGGCAGCGCTGCATCTGGCTTTGGACAGGTAGTTAGGTTACACAGCAGCGGGGTTCCCCACTGCTTGGGTAACCTAACTTGGTGAAGCAAGAGCTGTCACAGCCTCTACTCTGTGTTAGAGGAATGAGCTCTGTGGATGGCTTGGACCAATGGCAAAGCGCCATTGGTCCAACCTGTACAGTAAAAAAAAAAACCTTTATCCAAAAAGGAAAAAAATAAATAAGACTGTTGCTGTAACTGTCCAAAAGATGATATCTAGAGATCAGCTTTTAATTGTTAATCAAGTCCATCTAAATCTACTAGTCCGTCTAACATCTACCATCTCCACAGGGTGACAATGCTGCTGTCCAAGAGTGGCTCCATTGCTCCTACATAGAGTGAAGCCACCTAAGACAAGGAGTGTGTTACTGTCCGGATCATCAGATGAAAATAAAAGCATAAAAGCCTAAACAAAGAAAACGAATGCAGCCACGACCATTACGGATTTGTAAGCTCCATTATATATTACATTTGTGCATTTAGGTTTACAAACATAGGCTTTGTAGGGGGTGTGCCTGGGCACACCCTAATCACCCATGTGCACACATGGCTGGTGGAGTGCTGATGGCACATGGAGCTCCCGTGATCCACAGCCCCAGGGAGCCAGGCACTTTAATCAAGCTTTTTGAAAATCACGAAGCAGTAAGTTGTATTTGTAAAACTATTCATACAGCCAAAGGTATACATTTTGCAGTATTTTCTTTTGGTCAATGGAGCTTATCAAGAAAAAAGAACAGAGTTTATTATCTAAGTTTAAAGACATTAGCATTACAAAATTACTTCTAAATTAGTTCAAGGTTTTTTTTTTCTTCTCCTTATTTTTTTTTTTTTAACTTTCTGACCTACTGATGAAACATTAGCAACTCAATTCTCCGTGAACTGAACTATTGGTTTAGTATCACCAATTATCTAGTGAAGTGAACCGTGGGAAGATTGACTCATCCGCCACAATTAGTACTGAACAGTACTGTAAAAATCTTAAATGAAGGGTATAGAGATAGACACATAGACATATCTCTAGGATGACAGGTTGACACGTATCGGTAGAGATGCCACTACTGTAAGGCACAACATTAAGAATATGCTCAGAACTAGCAGCTAGCAAAAGAAATTGTGAACAAATATACATGTAAGCGCTATGTAAGAACAAATATGAAGCAGGGATTTCTGAGGTTTTACTCTGGTCAGTGTAAGTGAGGCAGGGGAGATCATGAGACTCATTGTCTTGAGTTATCATTACCAATTGGCCACATGGTCTCCACTACATTAACATTTGCTGCGTACCTCACTTGTCTCCTGATGCATTCTGATGAAAAAGAAATTGGGGATTTGTTGTTTTTTTTCCTTTCTCCCTTCCATGTTTTGAATTTGTTGAAATAATTTTCTTTTTCTCCTCTCTGTTTTTGGTTGGCAAGGAGAGGAGCCCCTGGGGAAATTGAGCTCTCACTAAACAACAAACAATGCTATCCTTCCTACTCTGGTGCAATTTGACTTCCATAATGTGATATCAAGGAGGAAAGAATTCAGTGGCAAATCCTCAATACGAGGAAACCAAAGCAGAATATCAATCCAGTCCGGGGAACATGAGCACGTACAGGCCGACACCGGCTTTAATGGAATGTAATTTTGCAGAAGGCAGAGGTGAGACAGAGCCTAAATATTGAAAATAAATGAATTAGTAATCAGCAGGCAAGAGCTGAAGTGAGCGAGAGGAATAAATATAAAGTGGGTGAAAAGAGGGTGACGGAGATCGTGCATGAAAAATTGAGAAAGCTGTGAAAAAAAAAGGGGAAGGAGACATTATGGGATGGAAGGAACGTAACCAAACAAAAAGTCCCCTACAGACCTCTAAAATAATTGCCATTTACTGTGTAGAACCCTGGTGACCAACCTGTGCCTTCTTCAGAGCTTACTGTGGGACCCTTGGGCCCCAGCAGCCAGTAGTGTTTTGTTTCACAAGGTTCTTACTCATAGACATTGGAGCATACAATACACAAAAATGGGTTTTAATAGCTGAATGGTTTGTTGGTTGATTTATTTTTTGATTTAAAAAAAAAAAAATTGTCCATTCTCTTTGTATGTTTTTTTTTTCTGTGACCTTTTTAATTGATCTTGCTGAGAGGAATATGAAATGTGGCTTACCGAGTTGTAGAGGGACTGTAATGGCAATTATCTCTTGTAACATGTCCCCAATCCCCAACAACATCTGTAGTTGTCTGCAGTCTCCAACCACCCCTGTAACATGTCTGCAGTCCCTGGCCATCTATTGTAGTATGACTGTAGTCTATGTCCATCTGCTCTTGCATGGCTGCAGTCTCTGACCATCTTCTGTTGCATGTTTGCAGTCTCTGACCATCTCCTCTTGCATGTCTGCAGTCTCTGACCATCTCATCTTGCATGTCTGCAGTCTCTGACTATCTCCTCTTGCATGTCTGCAGTCTCTGACTATCTCCTCTTGCATGTCTGCAGTCTCTGACTATCTCCGCTTGTATGTCTGCAGTCTCTGACTATCTCCTCTTGCATGTATGCGATCTCTGACCATCTCCTGTTGCATGTCTGCTGTCTCTGACCGTGTTCTGTAGCATTAAATGTACTGAATATTATGTGAGCCCCTTTAGTGATGTTAGGGCCCCCACTGGAAGTTGACCACCACGGATGTAGATGATTAAAGCGTATAAGTATACAAGAAGAGATGCAGGGTGGATTTTTAAACCTGGAAATAAGCCAATACTCTATCTTTGGAATGGAACCCCTCAATGCACTTCAAGCATTAAGTTGGGGGGTGAAGAGCTGGAGCGGGGAATATGGCAGGTATTATTTCCGGTCCCTTGAACCACACTCCCCCTCAGCTCCAGCGGTCTGAGTTCTTGTGAGTCATCATGTCTAATACAGTGTATAGGACATGAGGACATTGAGAGACATTGCAATGCTGGAGCGGAGGAGGGGAGAGACATGAGGGACAAGAGTAACATCCAGCTGGCTCAGAGGATCCGGAGAGTATATCTTTGTTGTTTTCGTCCCTAGACAAAAACAAGTATGTCACCCTTGCAGTGCAGGGTAGCCTCACTGCATAGGTTAACAATATTTCTGCCCAGAGTTCTTCTCTAAAACTAGGGTGTAATTAAAGCCATAGAAGACAATGCTACTGCTATGGGGCCCAGAAAAACACTGGATATTCGACACATGTGACTAGGACATGTGACTAGGACATGGGACCATGTACATCATCCCAGGGGAGGAAAATGCCTTTCCCTGAGATCTCGGGAGATTACAGATGAGATTTCCCAGCAATACTCTGCTGATGACAAGGCAATCCCAGTGTGCATTGTTTGGGGAAACTGAATTCATTTTGCCCTTTCAAAGCAGGAAGTGAATGATCTGCAAGTGGAAGTATTTCACAATCACAGCATTTTACACCTGACATGTATATGTTATTATTAATCATCATACATAGAGGGATAAATTGGTAGAATTTGATTTTTGAGTGTAAAATTCCGCTTTAACACACTTTTTCTGTTTGTCCAGAACTCCACTTAAAGGACTCCTAGGGTAGCATTCTAAGGGTAGGACAGAAGCACACAGGCAGATCGCTATAACAGAAGACATATCCTCTTATTTTCTCTATACCTAAAAATAATAACGCAGCCACCCAGCCCCTTTGTGTCTGGAGAATGTGGGAACATAAATCCAGCTCTACCTTTCAGTAAACTGCTAACAAAACCGGATTTTTTTTCTTGGACATATCTGCTTCAAATTGCAGCGGAGCGATTTCTTCTCTTTCACTTGTATAAAAACAGATGTGCGGAGTCAAGAAAAATGTGATTTAGAAAATGACTTTTTTTCCCAAATCCTTCATTTTTTGTTTGCCTGGATACATTTTTCTGCATATGAAAAGTGGCAATTTAGTCCCGGGAAATAGCAGTAAAAACTTCTGTATTCTTCCAATTTATTTGTATTTGTATCTGTATTAATATACCTGGAGTCTGTTAGCTCCAAATGTACTATGTCGATTTTATTCATATCATGCGGAATGAATTTATCTCTTCAGTGCCCTCTTCTTTGCCGAGAGAACAGATGAGGCCATGCCGCCGACCTGAAGCTCCATCATTTACACATACACAATGACCACCGAGGTGAGCTTCCTTGAGCTGTGACATCATAGGCCAGTCAGCAAATAGTTGATTCTGAAATCCTAAAAGAGATACAAAACATTTATTTGAAAGATTATGTAGCAGCTCCATTCCTAAAATAAGCAAAGAAACACAGCTAGGAAAATTTTAAGTACAAATTGGGCATAGCCTCTATGCCCCTAATGTACCTGTCACTGAATTTTCTTCCTTTTTTTTTGTTTTGTATTTACCTCTCTGAGTCCTCTTCCTACTTGGATCTTCTCCCGCTGGTGGGAGTTCTCAATGAAGCGGAGAGCAATGCTGAAGTGATGATGTCAGTGGTCCCCTTTGCATCAATACACCATGGGGTTCATTTACAAAAGGCAAATAGGCTGTTCACTTTGAAGAGGACGTTTCCCATAGTGAATGTGGTGAAAAGAACACCCAATTACGTGCAAGGAATATAAGAAAAGAGCAGTACATTTGCTTGTACGTGATTGGACGATGAAGCTTCACCTCATTCACTAAGCTAAGGGGAAATTGAATTGCAAAGTGAACAACCTTTTTGCGTTTAGTAAATTAAGGCTAGTGAGTGCAGGGCACTGTGGTGATGGGTTCATGATGCCCTGCACTGACAGTATGTCCTCAGTTTTTTGGATTGAATGATGCTGTGATGCTGTGCACTCATTTTATCACATGCAAGGACAGAGCAGACATCAAGGATTCCAGTCCTCACTGCACAAACAGTCCGTGCACCGGTGTTAGGCTACATTTCAGGGCTTGTACTAATTTTTGCAATCACACTGGACTGGAACAAGGGCATTGCTGTGCCACCTGTTCTGGTGTGGTCTATCACACAGGGTGGCAGGGGGCGTGGCTGCAGTGCCATTGACTTGAATGCACCGCCACATCGCCTCCCGCCCCAGAACGCAGGGAGCTGGACAGTATGCGATCTAGTACTTTCCAGCAGCTAACCGTGCTGGAACGAGCTGGAATTGGTGTAAACAAGCCCTTAAACACCTTTCCCTCTCTTTCTCTCTCTTCCTCATCTAGGAAACAGAATAAGAATGTCCGGATGGATTTCAATAAGTAGAACTCAAGTTTTACTCCAAATGACGGTAATTAAACAGAAGATTACCAGACTGCACATTTTCCTCTTCCTCTTCAACAAAGTGCCAAAACAATACATATTTTGGGTCATCAGACATCACTCTTTTCAGTTGGGCTGATGCTTAATTGGCTTCCAAAATCCAGGTGAATTATCTCCATGGCCTGCACTTCTCTCATTTGTGACTGAACTTTGTCATTCCCAAGCTACCAGACTTCCTCTCAGGTTCCAGGTTTCTCTCTGTGGTCACCTCCTAAAGCAATGTTCACATTTGGTACTCACAACTTATGAGGCAGGATGACATGTGGTTCATTGTGACAGGGGAACCCAGCCGCACACTCCACGGGACAGACTCCTCTCTTCCATGATCTATTCCCCACTCCCTCAACACCCTCCCACCTGCTCCTTTTATAACCCAAGACAAGTGACAATGATTGACAGACAGGTTACCTGGAACCCAATGGGCAGGACCAAGCTTTAAGGGACCTAACCAGGGCTGTAGTGAGGGCGAGGTGACTGAGGCTCTCGCCTCTGACGCAGGTGCGTGGGGGGGAGCAGCCAGAGCTCAGCACGGCACTGAGAAGTGGGGCGGTACAGCCTGCAGCTGAGGAGACAGAGAGCAGCTGGGGCGGATATGACAGCCGGCAGCTCTCTCTCCTCACTGCTCGGCCATGCTGCTGTGACAGCGGCTCCCTCCTCTGCCCCTCTTGCCAGGTTCAGCGCTTCACTTCTCCTCAGATCCCCGCTGCCTCTGCCCATACAAGTGGGGAAGAGCAGCGGGGATCTAGAAGAAAAACTGCAGGCTGTGGCACCCCTCTGTGGGTAGCTGAGCGGCGGAGGATCACTAAATATCAGTGATATGTACCGATCCTCTGTGTGCAGAGCAAACACTGGAGCGATTAGCTGAAAACTGCAGTGTTTGTAAATGAATGAACAGGAAGTGCTTTACATCGCTTCCAGTTCATTCATGAGTTTCTGAATGGGTAGTAGCACTCTGTACAGTGGTGCTACTACATCCAGCTTTCATCCATTCAGAAACTGGTTGATCGAAAATATTTTCTGAATGAATAGGAAGACTCTGTACTTTCCATTCATTTAGAAGAGTCTGCAGAAAAAGAGATTGAGGACTCTGTGTCCCCAATGTATTTTTCTATTTTAAAAGGGAAATATAAGGGGGCTGTTTAGAACCCTAATATTTCCCCCGAAACCCCCCTCAAAAAAATTAATAATTAAAAAATAAATTAAAAAAACACATCCTGGAGGCGGTGCACATGACATCACATGATGCCGTACGTACGCGGCGCTGGGTGACGTCACACATTTTTTGGTTCTTTGCCTCGGGCAAAAAAGGAGCTAGATACGGCTCTGGACCTAACAAACAGGTACTTAGAAAAACAGCCCAATCTTATCGGTATTAGCAGCCTACATCACCTGTGTTATAACTTTAATCATTTGCTTTCAGTCTCCACCTTCTGACTCCCAGGCCTCATAGGTTCTCTTCCACCTGCCAGATCTTGTGCAAGGGATCAGATGACATCACAATGAGATCTGACTGGTTGCAAGGTCACTGCAACTGAATTAGCCTTTATAAACAACAGAACCTGAGCAATTCACACACAATATGAATTTACTTAGATAAATTGGTACTGCTCAAATTGCTTACATGTGCACATATGGGCCTTAACAAGTTCTAGTAAGAAATGTTTTATCTTGCCCATGACTGTAAAATCTACTCAAGAATAATTAAAGATGTGACTGCTTCCTGTGGACAAGAAGCAGATTTTGTTTTAGAACACTTTCCGTACATGAGATAATTGTTGGAAAGAGTGATGGTGTGCAGTATCCATGACAACCAGTCAGAAATCAAGTTTTGGCAGCCTGTGGGCAGACAACGAATGCTGATATGTAATTAATTACCATATCTTTTGCTGCACACCTTTACTCTTCATATTTTTCAATAAAAGCAAAATCCCAAAAAAGAAAGGATGTGCAAAGTGTAGCAATCCATAAGAACTAGTAGTATTTAATTTCAGTATAGCCAGCAAAAAAGCTGGTCACTTTGGATTAATGTGCTTTGTATGTTGCTTTCATCTTTTTTGAACAAACTGGAATGTAATTAATTTGTGAACTGTGAACCTGTATGCCATTCAGGAAGGCTTTTAAGTGACAGTCCTAAGCCATTGCCTTTATTCGCCTGAAAAGCTTCTACTATACCCCTATTTGATTTAGTTTCACTTTGTTACTGAGACTTGAGATTCCCTAGCTCTGTGGTTAAAGCGGAACTTCCACTTCATTAAAAAAGGTTCAAAGTGTAACTCCACTTTTGTTGAGAAAAAAAAAAGCCCAAACCCCTTTTGGTCATCATCATACATTTTAAGGATTTTAATAAACTTTGTTCCAGATTCTGACCTTTTCCTGTTCTGAAGAAATAGCTCTTTGTTTCCTTAACAGATTGATTCCTGAATGGGAGGGTCTGCATTCATTATAACTACATGGTGCACTTTCAGTGTTCTAATGAGGAAAGTTGCACTGTCAGCATCCCTTTAGAAGGAGGCATCCCAGGCATGCCAACCTGAAAAAAGTAATTTCAGGGAGATGTCCCTCTCCCCCCCACCATCCACGGGGTGGGGGGGATGGGGGAGAGGGCACCTCCCTGAAATGATGGCCGATAGCATAGGAAGCAATAACTTCTCTGCTCTCTGCTGTGGGTTTATTTTTTTGTTTGGTATTCTGACACCTGCTGCCATCAGAATAAAAAAAAAACACCGGATAGCATGGGAATGAATAGCTAGGCTGCTGTTGGCTATTTCAATTTGCAATAGCCAAAAGCAGGTTGGCTATTGCACCCGCCCACTGCTGCTGTCAATCAGCAAAGAAGGACCTGATGGAGAACTTCAGGTCCACCCCTGCTGATTGACAATAGCCAGTCTACTATTGACTATTGCAAATTGAAATAGACATTAGAAGCCTAGCTATTCATTCCTATGCTGTTTTTTTTTTTTACCCTGGTGGCTCTAAAGTAAAAAAAAAAAAAAAACACAAAACAGATAGCAGGGAAAACGCTGCAATGGTTAGATAGAGCAGAGTAAACCTTTCCGGCAGAAAATGTAATTTCTATTGCAGGGGATGCCTAAAATTGTACTTGTATCCTAGTGCAGACATCTGAGAAAATCAGTGAGCCAATCACACCATCAGGAAAGTACATTTCTGGGGGCGTTCCATACATCAACGGTGAACAGGTTGCCATATTGCATGGATTTTGTTTTTAATCAGTTTTAGAAAATTACAGGGGCTTCAGAATGAATTGAAAAGGTAATTTTTAATAACATTTAATTACAAAATGAATTTTAATTACAAAATGTCTTGTGTAGCAATTTTATATGCTATTATAATTTTTTAACTAAAAGAGTTTTCCTTTAATGTCATATGTAAATATCTCATTAGCGGTTTTCATTTCCTTAAAGATCTGCATTGTTTCTGCTACTGTAATGTAAATGATCCTGTGAGCTTCCAATGAACGTGGTACTTTGTTGCGTCAGCATTGCACAGCCACTTCCGATCATTTACCGCATTGTTTCTTTTCCACTCCAGAGCTCCAAGGATTATGGAGGAGATGACATGATGCTAAAAATGCTGATACTGTAAAGGGACCAGTTAGCATAGAATTCCACCCAGTAACAGTATTATTCAGCCATAGGTGTGGGTGGTTATCACATAACACAGTGCTTCCCCTTACACTTCTCACAGAACAGCCCAAACATTAAACTTTAGTCCCAAAGAATCATGGGACATGTAGGTTGCCTCAGGCGGTATTTCAATTAGTCATGCTTTGGGGGGGGCACACCTTTTCCAGCCAGAGTGTCCCAGGTTGCTAAGAGCTCCTAGCAACCTATGATGCACTGTCCGGCACCCCACCCAGCTCACCAATGTCAATGGTTGCCAGGAGCTGGGTGGTATGTTCTGGTGTCCAGTGCAGCTCCTGGCAACCAGTGATATCAGTGAGCTGGGTGGGTGGGGCACCAGACAAAGGTACCAGTAGCATTCACCACCAGCACACCACACCAACCCACTTAGGTAACTTTCTCCACCCCCCCCCACGTAACATGCACCATCAACGCCCCCCACCCCACTCTGCCTCAGGCGGCGAAAAGTGTAGGGTCGACCCTGGACATTTGATGAGCACTGCCCACCATAAGATTCTCCTGATGCCCAGATATAACAAAAAATGTATGGCAATGGAGGCAGATAGATCAAAAATTAGAGGGGGGTGTAATGGCCCTTATGAGATATACCATACTTGTGGGAGGTAGGATGATGTTGGAGATGAGCTTTAAAGCGGAACTGTAACATCTCCACTCCAGCAATGTTCCAACATACACTACCTGGGCAAAAGAAAAAAAGTCACACACTCTAATGTTATGTTGGACCACCTTTAGCTCTGCTTACAGTAAACATTCGCTGTGGAATCGTTTCAATAAGTTTATACAATGTCACAACATTTATTTCCATCCAGAGTTGCAGAAAGATCTTGTAGTGATGATGGGAGAGTGGGGCCACTGCATAAAGTCTTCTCCAGCACATCCCGAAGATTCTCAATGGGGTTAAGGCCTGGACTCTGTGGTGGCCAATCCATGTGTGAAAATGATGTCTCCTGAACCACTCTTTCTCAATCTGAGCCCGATGAATCCTGGCATTGTCATCTTGGAATATGCCCAGTGTGCCATCAGGGAAGAAAAAATACATTGATGGGAAAACCTGGTCATTCAGTATATTCAGGTAGGCAGCTGACCTCAATTTGAAGAGAGGTTTAGGTTTATAAAGGTAATGGCAGACATCTTGTAATATCTGCTTTTAGGCACAACTTTTACATTTGAATGCTTAAAATGCTTCACAGCATTTGTAAGAAAATTGGCACTCCAGCTGTGGTGCAAAAAAAAATCCCAAGAAACATTGCAAGACTGACAGCCACAGACATGACTTCCAGAGGGAGAGGCATGATAGGATTTAAAGTTTCAGCACAGCTGGAAGGCTGGAAGTTTGCCTACTGCTGCTTTACAAGTTCACTGTTCTGGCTCCCCAGTCTAAGCATTGCAAGTGTGATCTCTGAAACTTACACTTGTGGGGAAAAAAGGTGAAGCCCCATCACCTTTTATGATGTGGCTACTAAACATTTAGTGATAGCCAGGGCTGTAGTCAGCCCGGCTGAATTTAAAATGGCAGTTATCTGGTTAATTGCCTGGTGTCTGGCATTGCCTGTACCCCCCTGGGTGGAGTGTGACTCTGTTATATTGTGGGACAGCCAATGAGAGACACTGTAGTGCATGTACAGTAGAGCAGCCAATCACTGGGTTTCTCTCAGACAGTGGTGCATGCTGGGATTAGGGTTGCCACCTGTACGGGTTTCACCCGTACAAACCGGGTTTGGAATCATGTGCCCGGGTCTGTGGCCACCTCCCGCCCGGGCACATGATTCAAACATTACAATGCCGCATACCTGCATTTCTTGCGGTGGACAGCGGGCGGAGGACGGCGGACGCCAGGTGGCGCTGTCTCCTGTTCCTCGACTCTCCCTCCTCTGTTTCCTGTAGTGGATAAATGCCCTGTGTTCCAATGCGGTGGGATGCCAAAAAATCATGCATGATTTCTTGCGATCCCACTACACTGGAACGCAGGGGATTTTATTACCGACCGACTTTGTAAAACGTGAGACCTATTGCCGGTTACAGATTTCATCGCCAACAAAACTGGGTGGGATTACGTTAAAATGTGTGACCACGTGACCGCTCACACATTCCAACCTAGTCACAAACTTTGATAGAACAACTGGTTTTGGAATCCTGTGCTCGAGGGTTTGGCCTGAAGAAAAGGTGGCAACCCTAGCTGGGATAGGGTACATATACTGGTGTGATTTGCCATGTGCTCAGACGAGCCGGGACCAGCCATGGAATAGGGCTGGGTGCTGTTCAGCCTGCCCCACCAGGCTAGGCCTAAGGCCTGGGGGTGGGCATGGTCTGGTGTGAGGGAAAGGTTTCCTGAGGCCTCCAGGCCTGTGTTGCTGATAGAGGAAGAGACCTAAGACCAATGCTGGCTCTGGAAGTGTCCTTGAACTAAGAGGACTTCAGGAGTATGGTCGATGTCTTTCCTGTTGAGGATCTGTGTTCATCCTGCTCATCTGCTATCTCAGTCACTGCTGCCTCCTCAATGGATCTACAATGATATGCTAACAAAGGTCTGGTGAGTCTGGAGCTCTTTTCGGTTACCCCTGGAGGCTTAGAACCTCTATACCCTCTCTCCTCAGTGAAGATGTTCAATAAACCATTATTCAGCATTTTACTACTGGAGTGGACATCAGTTTGTGGGCCCTAGAAGAAGGGTGGTTAATGATGGTGGGTGCAGGGCCGGATTTACTATCCCTGCCGCCCCAAGGCCAGGTTCTGCTATGTGCCCCCCTCCCCATATCCCCAGGGCTGAGCGCTACAAAGGCTTTAACCCACAATCTTAGTAGAGTTGGCAGACAGTTGACTCAATCCAGATGACACTTTGAAGATTGTTGAGAAGTTTAATCCAAAACAGTGCAGATCTTTACAACAGCTAACATTGGATAGGTCAAATTATCATAATGTGATTCACTCAGCAAAGGACATGTGGCTGGGATGCAGACTTGAACATAATGACGAAGGAGGGCAACTACACAGAGGAAAACCTGAACTATGGGCAGGGGTGGAGAAAAATACCAGAGACAGATGAACAATCATCTATAAGGCATATCACAATGCATGTGTAACACAACATTCACTTTAAAGCTGGTCTCCAGAAGGACATCAAAGGAATGCAGTTATTATATATTAAAATTCAATAAATGTTTTTAAAAAGTATAACAATCCAAATGAATGTCAGCCCCTGGTAATACAATGTACAGGAGCACTCATACTAGGAGAGGCGGAAACAGCATTGGAGCCAATCAGACTCAGCTGACAGCAGAAGAGAGCAGAGAAATGACCTCATCAGTCTGTTGCTGCACCTTCACTGTCCAGTCACAGGCTGGGGGCAAGGAAGTGACCCAACTGTGTTGCTTAACTACAGTAGAGAAAAGTCAGGTCATCAGGGTGGCTGTGCTGTGTGGCACGGCTGTGTAAATCTCAAACCTGGATGGACTGAAATAAAAAATATTATACAGGATTTATATAGCGCCAACAGTGTGCCCAGCGCTTCACAATATAAGAAAGACATAACAGATACAATGCAAATCAAGACAAGGTGGTAAGGAGGGCACTGCCCACGAGAGCTTACTGTCTAAAGGGAGGGGCAAGTGAAGCCCTGGCAGACAGCTAAATACATAGATGAAATGTATATATGGGAAATGTTTTACCTTCCAAAGGATTTGTATTTCAGTCCATCCAGGTTTGAGGTTTACGCAGCCGTGCCACATAGCATAGTCCTGGTGACCTGACCTTTCTCTACTGCAGTTAAGCAGCAAAGCTGGGTCACCTCCATGCCCCCAGCCTGTGAATGGACAATGAAGGCGTCTCACTGCAAGGGTTACATTTTAGATTGCCTGGAGCTCTTCTTTAAGCCTAACCTGATACATAAAATCTGCACAATGGGGACCCCAGTTCAGAGATCTCTCCCAGCATGGTCTGATGATTTCATCACACTGGGCGTTGTAGTCTACTAATCCACACTTTGCCATGCTCAGGATGATAGGAATTAAAATAAACACGCATATTATTATGAGCTATAATTTTACTCTCTAATTATAGTTTAGATATAAATCTAATCATCTCTGTTCAGCTATGCTTGGCTTAAGATAACTGCTTCCATAAACCTTGATGCTGAATCAACTTGTATTTAGCCTTCAGCTGTACGGTCTCCTTGCCATCATTGCTTTATTATAAACAATATAGAGGCAAAGTCATGCTGGAAGCATCGGATTGTAGGTTGTAGAATAGTAGGTGTCCCCCGGGACTGGTGAGTATCAGTGACCGCGATAAGAAGCACCTTCATGATTTATTGTAAAAAATAATGAAAACAAAAAAAAGGGGGGTGACATATAAACCCTAGGAATAAAAAAGGGGAAGTGTCACCCCTAAAAATAACATGCTAATGCTAATTTAAATTTAACTCCAAGCAGATGTAACCCCCCCCCCCAAAAAATGATATACTGTATATATCGTATTTTGCGCTCCATACGGCGCACCTGACCATAGGACGCAGGGCGGGTAGGGTTCTGTGACAGCTGAGACAGGTGGAGCTGTGATTACAGCGTCATGGTCTCAGTGATCACACAGAGCAGACAAAGAATGGACATTCTTTGTCTGCTCTACGGGCTCTATGGTGAGCTCCTATACCGTGGTCACTGGTCCCCCAGAGGAGCGGGGGACCCCGAAAACCAAGGCGGGGGGGCCCAGACATGATCGCTGTCGTCGCTCGATTTGATACAAGTGATCTGATTAGATCACTTGTATTAAAGGAGAGCTATGAGGGGAGTGTTTTTCACTCACCTCATTGTTCTAGCCGACCTGTGACAATGAGACTGTCACAGGTCGGCTCAGTAGATCGGGAAGTGAAGCCTCGCCGGCTGTCAAAACACCTGAACAATCTGATTGGATGCAGGCCTTGTTCTGGGATTTTGACAGCCAGCGGGGCCGACTAGCAAGATACTGAAGCTTGGCCCAGTGGGAGATTCCTCCATCCACACAGTTTAGTGTAGATGGAGGAATCTGTTGCACTTTTTACATCTGACCAAAGAAAATCTGGGACAAAATAGCTGATTTGGAAAAATTCTCCAATTCAACTCACTTTCCAGTTCAGCTATGTTGTCCTGGATTGTTCACTTTTCCTGCCTTCTCCAAACTCTTCACCCTTTTGTGAATAACCTTTTTAGTGAATGAGGTAAAGCTTTGCTGACTTCCCTCACCCAATTATGTGCATGTGCAAAGTGAATTTGCGTTACATTCACCAAGCATGATTAATGGCAAATCAGCAAACTCAACCTTATATGTATGAGGCAAGACAACAAGACAAACCTCTACTGGAAGGTGGAGGGAGAAATATATATATATATATATATATAAATCGAGTTTCACCTGTATGTATATATACTGTATATATATAGATATAGATATATCTATATCTATATCTATATATATACTAATTTGCCTACAAACATCAGGTGGTCATAATAATGTGGCCACTCAGTGTATATACCGTATTTTGCACTCCATAAGGCGCACCTGACCATAAGATGCGGTCTGTGTATGTAGTGTGTAGTTCCTGACAGCTGAGACAGGTGATTACAGCGCCACCTGTCTCTGTGATCACACAGAGCAGACGAAGAACCTTCTTCGTCTGATCTACGGGTTCTATGGTGTGCTCCTATGCCGTGGTCACGGGTCCCCCGGACAGGATCGCAGCTGCTCCTTTCATACAAGTGATCTAACTAGATCACTTTTATGAAAACGAGTGGCGGCTCCACACTATACATTTAGCTCTGCTTGTCAGGAGCAGGGCTAAATGTAAAAAAAAAACTACTCACCCGGTGCCCGAAACTGCATGTCCCGGGCGTCGGGCGATAGGTATTCCACACCCGTGGGTACACTGACATCCCTGCCGCCTCAGCTCTCACACATTCGCTCCATAAGACGCACAGACATTTTTGCTCAGCCTTTTGGGGGGAAAAGTGTGTCTTATGGAGCAAAAAATACGGTATGTATATAATTATTATTATTTTGTGTACTATTTCACCAATGTAAACCAATGCTGGACAAAAAAGTAAACAATGTCCTTCCTATCAGAAGGCACCTTTGCCATGTGTACACTTTCTATTCAATCCAGGCATTAGAGTGACATTTACCATCAATCAATATCTCAAGTAAGACTATGCATTCTTCATTACACGTCCACTTTAAGTCTGTGCATAGCTAACTGAGGACATACTATATCTGTGTTTGAAGATGAAGGTTGAACGGGAAATACATGATTTCTGCTAAAGACTGAATAATCCAATTAAATGTAATAAATAAGGTATGGACATATAAAAGGTTACACCTTGTGCATGAAGAAATAATGAGCAATGTGGAAAATATGGCTGAGAAACGTGCTTCGCCTTTTATCCCTTAGTTATTTCTAATCATGTAGAACAATTTTAATGTGATTAACAAGACGGTCTGTCAGAGGTATGTTATTGTGTTGCAGTAAGATGTTACTGATTTGTATTATTGATACAGCTACTTTGTAAAGAAAGCTTATAATGAGACAAACGTGTAGGCTGTCACTGCTGACCTCCTTCTGAAAACACAGGTTGCTTGGCAGTCTATGCCCAAGCTGGGTAGATTTTGCCCCTGTGACATGAGGGCAAGATCAGGGAATGGGGGTCACTGGAAAAGGAAGACACAGACAGCAATAACAATCTCAAAGAGGTTCTAACTTCTCCCTACTCTACGGTTCTGTCCCTACTGAAGAGATATCCCATCACCTTTTAGATTGTAAGCTCTTATAGGCAGCACCCTTCTTGCCATCTTGTCTTGATTTGTATTGTAACTGTAATGTCTTCCTTATATTGTAAAGAGCTGTGCAAACTGTTGGCGCTATATAAATCCTGAACAGGGGCTGACTGGCAACTTTTAGCCCAGGGGGCAAGTACAACCCAGAGGCCCATGGTGGGCAACCCGGCCCCCTCCCGCTCTGCCTCTTCCCCGCATTCTCCCCGGCCCTGTCTGCCACTTTTGCCATCCTTGTAACAGTAGTGTGAATGTATTTATCGGTTTAGGAAATGTAAAGCACACTGGTAGTGGAGAGATGCCTCGTCAGGGCTGTGCGCATGCATGACTATGAACATAGATAAAGGTCTGTACATATTGATATTTACATATTAATGATCTCAGTGACTTGTAATAAAGCTCAGTTAAAATAATAATTCATGGTGTTGCCCATATGAAGGTATTCCATGTAGTGGTATGCCCATTACTATATCATATTCTAGGGAGAACTTGTCAAGGGACTAAGGGAACCACTTATCATGCATCATTCCATTGCAAAGTATTTATATATTCCCCTATTTGTGCATAGCTATGCCAGATCCTATTATTCACATTGGGGTCTATTCCAGAAGCTGCCGAGGGCAGCCGAGTGAATGACCGATCTGAAGTGAAGTGAGCCGAACACTGTTCGGCTATTCACTCCAGGCTGGTACGGCTAATTTCAGCCGTACATTGGCTGAAATCAGAGGTACATCGGCTTGCTTCGTGTGGCTTCGGATCGGCCGAACATGTTCAGCATGTCCGGCCGACCCGAAGTGCAGAAAGAGTTCGACTCAGCAGATCCAGCATCTGGATCGCCTGAGCCGAACCTCCGGCAGGCCACTCACTGCTGTTCGGGCTATTCTTAAAGATCCCGAACAGCAGTGAGTGAATAG
>NW_017306635.1:202004-203902 GCF_000935625.1 Nanorana parkeri
CATTGGGACATTACTATTGGCTATTTCAATTTGCAATAGCCAATAGTAAACTAGCATTGTTCCCGCCCTCTGCTGATGGACCTGATGGGGAACTGCAGTAGAGGGCGGGTACAATGCTAGTTTACTATTGGCTATTGCAAATTGAAATAGCCAATAGTAATGTCCCAATGCTTTTCAATGGGAAAAATCCAACATGTGACAATGAAACTGCCAGAGGTCGGCTCTATTAATCGGGAAGTGAGCGAACACATACCGTCGCTCGCTCACTTTCCGATCATCTCCCTGCAGAGAGCGGGCGGGCGGGCACAGCTGGCTCTGCCTCTAGATAGGCAGAGCCAGCTGTCAATCAGCCAGCAGGGTGGATTTCGACAGTATTGTCGGGATCATACCGGCTGTGGCGCTCTCAGTCTATCATGGGCAATAGCCCGCTATATACTGAGCTTTCATGGGAGAAGGTTAGTGTATGTCCGCCCTTGACACTAAAGAAAACGTACCCCATAGTTCCCTTTTAACTACATCTACAGCACTCCTTAGAATACGCTATAAAAGAAAAGCACCGCATGCAGTTTCTTTCATATACACACAGTCCACTACACAAACTTCACCATCCTGTAGTGCACCCCACATCATGCAACACAGTTCCATTATAGAACTCAAGTGTCACTCCAACCCACACACTATAAAAATACCCAATAAATCCTAACAGGGGTTCTAACTCATCTCAACTCTATCAAAAAACGAAAACATAAAGAAAGTTCCACACTGCTTGATAACTGGGCATTTTGACACAAGAATTGTTCATGAATTGCAAGAAGAATTAGAACTTAAAGTGGAACTGAACTCAAAAAGCGAATATTTGCTATATTATGGGGAATATTTAGAAATATTATTTGTGCTTAAGCAGTATCCTGTAGACTTGTAAACCAGCAAACAATGTGTTTTGTTTCTGATTTTTCGTTCTGATTGGCCAGAAAACAGCCACGTGTCCGATTTTGCTAATTTTCAGCTAAATTTGAATGATCCAAAATGTCATTAATTTAACATTCGGATTCATTTGCATTGGAATTCAGACATTTGGATGCACCCCAATGTACAAATTCACAAAATTTCATTTGCATTCGGAATGAAATTAAGCTATCATGTCTAGTGTCCTGACGAATTAACATATTTACCTTTTGTCTTAATTGCTCCTAAAACATACGGGTCTATTCACTAAGCTGCCGAGGGCAGCCAAGTGAACAACCGACCCCAAGTTAAGTGAGCCAAACACTGTTCGGCTATTCACTTCAGGCTGGTATGGCTGATTTCAGCTGTACATCGGGGAGGGGGCGAGTACAGCTGGCTCTGCCTCTAGATAGGCAGAGCCAGCTGTCAATCACGCAGCTGGGTGGATCGTGACAGTAATGTCTGGATCCGTCCTGGCTGCAGCGGTCTGAGTATACCGCGAGCTGTAGCTAGCGGTATACTGAGCTTTTGGTCACGCGAGGACTGTCGTCCTCCCGTGACCCTAAGGAGAACTATGGGGAAAAACACTGACCCCATTGTTCTCCTCTAATGACATGGAATGTAAGTGTTATGGAATCAGTGCAGAGGAACTGTCCAGAAGCTTAAATAGATTTTTTGACTATGCACACAATAGGGCCGATTTCATGAAAACAGGAAAAACAGAAACAAAAGAACAGCATTTGAGTCATTACCCATAGGAAGTAATTAGAACTCTAAATGTCCCCCAAAAATAAAAGGTGAAACCTGAATGGTCACTAAAAGCAACAACTTCAATTCTGAGCTCATTTCCTTCAGTTTTCATGAATCATCCCCCTATACACTCGGCTTGCAAATGAATTGATGAATCAGGTCTAGGTTAAACCATACTCTGCAAAATTTAGATTATAGTTCTT
>NW_017306635.1:203916-216704 GCF_000935625.1 Nanorana parkeri
GCAATGTTTTAATGAAATAGAAAATACTGAAATGTATAATGTAATGCCCATTTGGAGTCTAAGTCCTCTTTAGGTCCTTAAGTCCTGTATGGTATGTGTGCCCCATGTCTGTTAAAAGATATCTTATAGGTGAACTGCACATGAACCCTTGAAGTGGGGAAATAGAGAGCAGAGAGAAAACCTAATCAGTGACTTGGTGCTTCTTCACTGTTTCATATGGAGAGGTCCGGGTTAGTTGTGTTACTTTGATTGCTGTAGAGAAGTAAACACTTCTCTACAGATGAAGTCCCAGTTTTGCCTCTAAATGGTCAGGGCAGCTGTCAATCAACCAACAAGGTGTGTTCACTGCAGCAGATTGGATAAAGTACGGCTGTCTGTTGTTCACGCAAGAGAGTGATAAAGCTCCTGCAGCATTAGCAACAGATTGGATGGTATTATCATCTTGTTAAAGGAAGGAAAGACTCTGAGAGAACAGAAACTGGCAGGATAGCCAGGTATTTATCAAATGTTTAGCCACACCAATATAAGAAACCTTCCACAATTACATGAACAATGATACAAGTGACCTATTTAAACAACCTTAGTAGTTTGCATTTTGTATTTAAATATATTTGCATTTACATACATTGTAACAATCCATTTTTTTATCCTATGAGGCAGGCTGTTGCATAAGATAGTTGTTGGTAGAACTAAAGAAAATTGTCAGATTTTATTTTGCATGGCCAGCTTGAAGCACATCTAAACCCAAAAACAAAAATGTAATATAGTGCAGCTTACCAATCCTTAAAGGAGAAGTATGAGGTAATTGCTTTTCAGTCACCTCATAGTTCTAGCCGACCTGTGACAATGAGACTGTCACAGGTCGGCTTAGTAGATCGGGAGGTGAGCGAACACATACCGGCGTTCACTCACCTCTCGATCCTGTCACGGCTCTCCGCTCTGATCCGCCAGCGCTGATTGGCGGAACGGACGGGGGAGGGGGCAGGTCACGCAGCTGGGTGGATCCCGACATAATTGTCGGGATCCGCTTCAGCTGCGGCATCTTAGTATACCGCAAGCAGCAGCTCGCGGTTTACTGCGGCGTCTCAGTATACCGCGAGCTACACCCTGCGGTTTACTGAGCCTAGGGTGACGGGAGGATGCTAGTTTGTGTCCTCCCGTTACCCTAAGGAGAACTATGGGGAAAAGCCTTAACCCCATAGTTCTCCTTTAAATGTGGTGTCTGCATTCGTTTTCCTTTTTTTTAGCTTTTTTTCTTTAGTTTCATTTGGTGATCAGGCCAGTAACACAATTCTTGGATTAGGGTGGCACACCTCTATGGAGGAGCAACAGAGTCACCCTTGGACAGCAGCATTGTCACCCTGTGGGGAGGGTGGTGTTAGATGGACCAGCAGATTTAGATGGACTTGATTAGCAAATTAATTGTGAACTGCAGAAAACACTTTTAAGCAGTTAGAGCAACAGTTTTTTTTTACTTTTGGGATAAAGATTTTATATGACTTAATAAAACCTAAACTTGCAAGCACCCCTGTCAGTGTTTAATGGTTTATCCCAACCCTCTATCTGACACTTTGGCCTGTAAGAATTGGTAAGCTGCAATACAGGTGAAACTCGAATAATTAGAATATCGTGCAAAAGTAATTGCAGTAAGTGCTGCAAAAGGGGCCCAAACCAAGTACTGAGTACATATGCATGCTTGTACTTTTCAGAGGTCCGATATTGTTCTATGTACAATCCTTGTTTTATTGATTGCATGTAATAATCTACTTTTCTGAGATTGTGGATTTGGGGTTCTTGGGGTTTTCATGAGCTGTAAGCCATAATCATCACAATTATGACAAATCACGGCTTGAATTATCTTGCGTTGCATGTAATGAGTCTATCTCATATATTAGTTTCACCTTTTAAGTTGCATTAGTGAAATAAATGAACTTTGCACGATATTCTAATTATTCGAGTTTCACCTGTACATTTAAAGAAGAACTCAGGGCAAAAGTATTATTAACCCTTGCAGTAAGGCTACCCCCACACTGTGTTAAATGCTCATTTTCATATAGGGACTAAAATTAAAAAAGGAAATAAAACATGTGCCCGGAGTTCTTTTTTTAATGTTTGCTTTTGGGTTTAGATATGCTATAAGGCAGGCAATGGCTACCTTGGAAGGTGTAATAAAACAATACCAGAGGTTTTAATATCTGTTGAATTAGTTTTCCTGTTTTACAAAGCTCACAGAACACATTCCATAACCTTGCTAGAAGAGTCAGAATGCACTATATCACTTTGTTGCCTTTGCCACTTTTATGATGGCTAGACCTTGTCTGCTAAAACTCTGGCATAAAAATGTTCATTAAATAGCATGAAGGAAGCAGCAAAAGAATATATATTTCCATGAACCACTTCCTGTTGGCGCAAAGCACAAATGGGTCCACACAGCAAATGGGCTATAATGCCAGCTTAACACTAATAGGCGTGTAGCCGGCCGGTTAGGTTTTGCAAAGGGCAAGCTCACTCGCACACTCTCAGCACAGTGACTGAGCTGCCACTAAAAGCTTATGGTTACCATTTACAATTAGGAGCCAGTGATTGCTGTGACAGCCAATCACAGTGATCAAATGATCAGAAACTCTGCCTCCACCTCCAATAGTTCAGAAGCCCTTACAAGGGCTGGTGGGCGCTAGCAGCATAGGGGGTTAATAACTTATAAAAAGCTTTGTTACGTAATATTCTTTTTTTTTGTGCTACACTAGTTTTTAGATGTATTTCTCTAAAAATGCAAATTTTTGATTTTGGTCGCCCCGGCCAGCACTGAAATTAATCATGCTGAAGGGAGAGTTGGAGTGAAGTTGAAACTCCTGTTCTGAATACTTGTCTAGCACTCACAAAGTACAACAGCTAATAGTTTGCATGGTAGGCAACTAGCATTTTCAAGAAGAAAGGTCATTTATGGCAGCTAAAGGAAAACCGGTGGAGGCAATGTGATGCTTTGGGCAATGTTCTCCTGGAAAACCTTGGGTCCTGTCATTCATGTGGATGTTACTTTGACACATACCACTTAACTGAACATTGTTGCTAACCAAGTAAACCCCTTTATGGGAACGGTATTCCCTGATGGAAGAGGCCTGGATAATGCGCCCTGCCACACTGTAAAGCATGGTTCAAGAATGGTTTGAAGAGCACAACAAGTTTGAGGTGTTGACTTGGCCTCCAAGATCTCCAGATCTCAATCCAACCGAGCATCTTTGGGATGTGCTGGAAAAACAAGTCCAAACCATGGGGGCCCCACCTCACAACTTACAAAATATGCCACTGACGACTTGGTGCCAGATACCAAAATTTATCTTCAGAGGTCTAGTGGTGTCCACGCAAAAGGGGAACCTACTCAATATAAAGCAGGTGGTCATAATATTATGGCTGATAGGTGTATAAGCTGTATCAAAAATATATTCAAGGATTGTTAAATTAATACATCTTTGGATTACATGGTGGTCTTGAATCTATAAGGTTCTAAGAGATTTTAGCAAAAACACTTCTAATAAAAAAACATTAGCATTATGATTAGTGGCGAAATGTGAAATTATGATAATGCATAGCTTTAACAAAACTGTGCCTGTCATCTGACAGCATTTGCTTGTTCGCTTAAAGATCTCCTCCATAAAATATGCTATATGCTGACTACAGGACCAGCGCAGATGTAATCACATTCATTTGAGGCTTTGTTTCATAATTCAATTTAATACGTAGCACTGCATGAAAGAAAGAATCTTTGTACCTTGCCGGAGTACAAACCGACTGACTAAAGGACTGTTTGTGCGTTCTGCGATGATGAAATACCACAAATTGCTTTGAGCCTCTCGCTCCTTCCAGATCCGCATTATAAATTCTTAAAGATTAATTAGTAGTTGGTAAGTGTATCTCAATTAGATCTGACACAGGTTTGTTATGGAAATATATATCTTTTTCTGTATAATTAATATATGTTAATAGGCATCTGGAGGCAAAATCACTTATAGTTGCATTTTATCTCATCCTACATTTTGACAAATTTACAATCGGTTTCCAAGACACAATAAGAATTTAGAAGTCCATTTTATTTAAAGTGCTACAGAAGCTTTTAAAAAAAATTAGATCTGTGATTGATTTTGATCAAGGGGCTTACTTGGAGATTGCACTGTTCTAAAACCCAATTTGTGCCAATGGACTTAATGAAAGCAAAGCGTAATTGAGCTACAAATAATCAGTGATGGGCTCGATGTTCGAGCCGAGCGTGAGTTCGACTCGAACATCGGCAGTTCGTGTGATCCGCGAACACACAAACTGTCAGGCCTAGTCGCCTGCCAAGCGCCCTGCAGGGCACTGTGCCCTGTGAGCCCTGACTGGCTAAAGCCTTGCAATATGTTGCCTAATCAGGGCACAAAGAACTGTGAGAGCCATGATTGGGCAAAGTAATGATGAGTTTGCCCAATCATGGCTCACCTGTTACAACTGTAAACAGTTGGGCGGAGCTAGCTATCACTGCTAGCTCCGCCCAATTGTTTATATGTTGCCAGCATCTGTCAAAATGCCATTCTGCAGCAGGTGTTCGTTGCGAGCGTACAGAACTTTGTTTTTTTAATTTATATTTATTTTTCATTGTTTTTATTTTTTATTTAGCTGAATCGTCGCGATTGATGCCGGATTACATCGGTGGATCAATTTTTTTGGTCATTAACTTGCAAATAAGCCTTGAAAATGAGGTCAATTGATTTTCAAAGTTCTACCCCCATAGACTTGCATTGAGTTTGAGTTTGAATTCAAACTTTTCCCATATTCGAAAGTTCGAATTCGAACCGAACAGGTGGGTGTGTGGCTCATCACTACAAATAATAAGGTGCTATATTATTGCTATCAATCATACATCATCGATAAATACTTAAACTGGGAATATAAAATAAATAAAATGTGCACACCCTGCTAAATCTTTCACCCCCTTACCCATATGTTTGTTTTGCTGACATCAAGGATCTTTATGAAGGTGGGGGAGTTATTTTGGTTTTTAGAAGGGATCCTATATCAACTACCATTGCTGGTAACTCTCCCTGGCTGTCACAATGATCCAATAAGTACAGGTAAGGTGCTGGATTCATATATTCAGAACATAGGTCAGAACGTGATAAAGCACAGTAGGTCCGGTGAGGCTGCTCTCAGCAAGAATGGGATGTCACACATGCAAGGGAATCAAAGATGAAAGATATGTGTTTACAATTCAATGAGAGCGCCAAACAAGACAATATGAGAGTCAAAAAGTGTTTAATAATGGAACAGGTTTATAAACAGCAGCCAACAGGTTTTGGGTGTTTAAAGACCTCCCCCTTCTTCAAAGCTTAAACATAATAGGTAGTATTATGGACTCCAAAACAAATCAGTCACCAGAGGTTCATTAATTGCTGTGTAGGTTAAGTCAACATCGGTAAATCAGCAACAATTCACCCACCACCACCACCCCTTCCTTAGCCCTTATGTTTGTGTTAGACATGTGAGATTCGTTTCGTTACGAATCGAAATTCGTACGAATTTTCCTGAAATTCGTAAATTCGGAAGCATCCGAAATCCGAATTGCAGTTTCCGAATTATATCCGAAATACGAAATTCCGTTAACGAATTTCGGATCCGAATTTCTTTGAAACAGGAACTAATATTACCCCTGTAAATGAGGTTGAACAACATGACAAGATTTTTTTTTTTATCCGACATACGGATCTGCTGCTGCTGAGGGTTGCATTGCATTTGGTTGACCAATCAGAGGTTTTCTCTTCTGTTGCTGAGAGTTGCATTACAATACACACAGGCAGGAAATACGAAATTCCGTTGACGTATTTTCGCTCCGTTACGAACATTCGTTATAGTGAAGTTAAAAAGCAAAGTACATTTATATTGGAGTTGATGGTAGTTTTTTTTTAAGTCCGAAATACGAAATTCGGATACGGAATCCATTAACGGAATTCGTATTGCGGATAAAAAAACAACTACCAAATCGACTGCAATATTACCAAAGGTATTTTTGCTTTTTAACTTCATCATAATGAATGTTCGTAAAGTTACGAAAATGTGCCGAAACTAACGAAAAAATTCGTATTTCGTACGAATCCGAATTGAGTTTCGGATACGAATTACGAAATACGAAATAACAGATATTCCGAAACGGAACAAATTTTTTGACGGCGCACAAGTCTAGTTTGTGTTGCTGATATCAAGGATCTGTATGAAAGTGGGGGAGTTATCTCTGGTTTTAAAATGATCCTGGAAAGAGGAAATATATTAACTACAATTTCTGAACTCTCCCTTGCTGTCTTGATTATCCAATGGCTTCAATATGTGATGAGTTACTGACTTGTTAGGATATATTTTAAGACTTGTATTTATTCTAAGTTGCATGCTTGTTCTGGAACAGTTGCTGAGAAAGTGTTAAAGCCACAGGCAGCAATAGAAATAATGTTTCAACATATGTTTTTGTTAAAAAAAATATTTAATTTAAGCCTCTTGGACAATTAGTGAACAAGGAATCCCCACAATTTCTGGACTACTGGAGATGTCTCCAATTACATTACTTTATCCACTCAGTCCTGAAACCACTACGCTCTATATAAGAACTCAACCTAATGAAGGACTTATTATCCACTCCACAAACTCCTTCACACTGCATCTACAACTCTACAAATGCTTCTAAAACTGGAATAGCTTGACTACTCCACATACATCACACAATGGGAGCAAGGACACCATCTCGCGCTAATTATAGATCTGAAAAATGGGATTCAACGACTCATATTTCTTCCATGGACACTAAAACAGAGGACATGACATACAAAATAATTTCTTAATGGAACCTAACCTCATCTAAACTTTAGTAGATATCTCCCACAATATAGCCGCAGTGCACGAGGAGCTACTCAGAACAAAGACATTTATGGTGGTAGAATTCAAAGATACAAGCCTATTGGATAAGCATCAGTAGACATATCCAGGAAATTCAGTGATCTAGCCCTCCTTTTTAACTTGCAGTCCATTTAATTTTAGTGCACAAGCCTTCCAGCAAGCCAGTAGGGGAGCCATTACACCCCATTTACCTATTACTAATAAATATCTAATCTCATTGTATTGGGATGAGGGATTGTTGATGTTTTGACAATTACAATTTTCTTCGAGCAGAGGTCCAAAACTCATGTCCCTTTTACATTAGTTGTCTCCATCAGAGTGCCCCCTTACATTAACTGTTCCCATCAGAGTGCCCCCTTACATTAACTGTTTCCAGCAGACTCCTTACATTATGTGTCAACCATCAGTGTTCCTCCTTACATTATGTGGCCTCATCAGAGTGCCCCCTTCCATTGGCTGTCTCCAACAGCATGCCCCCTTACATTAGGTGCCCCCATCAGAGTGCCCTATTACTTTCATAATTAATGTAAGGGGGCACTCTGATGGGGACGGGGCAACTAATATAAGAGGGCACTCTGATGAGGACAACTAATAATTCTGAACTAAGGTAAGGTAATATTACTTAGGACAGTAATATTAAGGGGCACTCTAAAGGGGACAACCAATGTAAGGGGACATTCCGATGAGGACAACTAATAAATAGATGTCCCCATCACCCTTACATTGATTGTCCCCTTTAGAGTGCCCCCTTACATTGCTTGTCTTCTTTAGAGTGCCCCCTTACATTGATTGTCCCCTTTAGAGTGCCCTCTTACATTGGTTGTCTTCTTTAGAGTGCCCCATTACATTGATTGTGCCCTTTAGAGTGCCCCCTTACATTGGTTGTCTTCTTTAGAGTGCCCCTTACATTGATTGTCCCCTTTAGAGTGCCCCCTTACATTGGTTGTCCCCTTTAGAGTGCCCCCTTACATTGGTTGTCCCCTTTAGAGTGCCCCCTTACATTGGTTGTCCCCTTTAGAGTGCCCCTTTACATTGGTTGACCCCTTTAGATTGCCCCCTTACATTGTCTGCCCCCTTTAGATTGCCCCTTTATAATACTGTCTTAAGTACCTTAGTTCAGCGGTGGAGAAGGTTCTAGGAGAGGATAGAACATGATAGCTCTTCCGTCCTCTTGTAATTGTGGGGCGGGGAACACAATTCTATCATTGATTACTAGGAATGCCACAGTCCTAGCAAGCAATGACTGTACAGGAGGACAACACCAGATGTCATTAGTTTTTTGCAAGCAGTTCTAACAACCAATGACTGAAGTGGAGGGGTGGCCTGCGCCGGGTATGGCTGGCAGTGGATGCACCAGCCTCAGAGGCCGGTGTATCCACTGTCAGTCAGCCACAACCCAGCACAGATCAGCGATCGTAGTCTGGACATAACCGCTACTTGGTTTGTGCCCGGACCATGGTCCACCATTTAGGAACCCCTGCCCTATACCCTTCCCTTATATGTCTATACCCTAGGCCCAAGTCTATTGGGTATTACATTCTATTAATTATTGTCATAGTAATTATAATGCCTCTGGAATATTTCTTTACTCACCTATGTAACTGACTATCAACCTTTTTGATAATGCTGAATTGAATGTTTACAAGACAATGCGCTTATTCTTAGCATTGTATTGCTTGTCATGTATTGTTTAAAAAACTTTCATGAAACATAAATAGATAAATATTAACAATGATTACATTAATGGCATTAAAATAGACTCATTATTTGATCTGACCCTGAGAACAAAGGTATCCAATGAAACAGACGGATTACTGTTTTTTTTTGCATGGTTAAATAAACTTCTTGAATACAAAGCCGCTATACAGACAACAATACAAAAGGTATATCACAAATGGAAGTGCTAAGCGATAATTGCACCTATTATAAAAGCATAGGTACTATTAATCACTCAGCTTTTCATGATGCAGACAATGGCATAAACCTGACGGACCGTTATTTGAGAATGCAACACAAACAGCAGCGACAACGCGCAAAGTACAATGATAGAGAGCGACAGGGTAGCATTCAGTTTACTGCACTAAGGTCACCGAAGATGTTTTCTGATTGGTTGATATGTTCCTAAACACTTCACACATCGCTTATTGCATTTTTGCATAATCTTGAAAATGCTGCTGATGATTTCGTCATTCGACTGCAAATTGATCAGCTGATTAGTCATTTTGACAGGCCCACCTGTGCTAATGATAGAACAAGCTGTGCATACGTGATGGAATCCTAGGTGTATAGGGACCGGCTTGGTGACAGGGATGGAAAAATAGTGCTCGGCCCTACCAGCTGTCTGTGATGTCAATGAACCCATTAAACATCCCTTTGTAGGTTTCCACATCATTCTGTAGCAAATTCAGGCATGAGATAATTCAGTTAACAAGTCAATTATCAACTATGAGACACAAATCTATAAGAATCCAGTTCTCATTAGCTGCTTGCAAGACTTCTGTTTAGGATTTTATTACCCGGAAAGGTCTCTTTGGTGAATGACTGACCAGACACCTTGGTACAAACCTCTGGACAAATCCCACAACCTCTCCTCAGATGAGCCATCGCACTGTGTATGCAGGGCCGGCGCTAGGATTTTCACCTACACAGGCAAAGTTGCATTTTTGCGCCCCCCCCCCCCCGACCCCCTGTAGCGATGGGCCTGCTCTTTATCAGCATGTAAGCTACATAGTGTATTTTACGTTTTTGGCTGCTGTCCCCTTCCCCTCTTCCTCAATTCCCCCTCCTCCGCACACCATCCACTTTTTTGTTCCTTTCAGCTTTGTTTTTGGGGCTCTGCGTAGTTTTAAAAAAAAAAAGAAAAATTTCTTCACTTACCTTCGGCGTGGGAGAGCAGTGGCGAGTCAGCGCTGGTCCGGTGGGGATTTTTTCCGTCCTCACCCTACAGAGCCCTCAGGCGGCCGCTTGCCTTGCGGTAGCGCCGGGCCTGTGTGTATGTTACATAGGTATCCAGAACCTGAAGAGCACCTATCGTCTATAGAAGAGTAAACGGCCTTCCCAGCAAACTGACAAAACAGTACAAGATTTGTATTTTCTTTAGAAGGACGATTTGTGTTCTTCCTACAAATTGTTCTTGAAACATATTTTCTGCACATTCGTCAATGTCTCTCTTAGATATATTTGTCTTTTCCCGTTTCATGGTTCTTCACTTTGTTGTGGCCTTCCGGTTTCTCTCACTTTTTCAACTGATACTGGTTTGTCAACCAGAAATTAAAAGGTATCTATGGTCAAAAACCAAAACTAAATATGTATTTCTATAGTTTCATCCCACTCATAATGCAATGCAATGCCGGTGTTCTATCAAAGATTGTGACTGGGTTGGAATGTGTGACCAGTCACACATTTTAACGTAATCGCGCCCACTTTTTCGGCGGTGGAATATGTGACCGGCAAAAGGTGAAGAATTCTAATGCTTTGTCAGCTGTTTCAAGGCAGATCGGCATAGCAGATCGTATGTGGAGGAGAACCGATCTGCCCTGGAACAGCTGATCGGTCCTTAATGTCACTTCTATCTGACCTTGTGGAATGTGAGATCGGAGTCACAAACTCGGATAGAAGTGACATTTCAGCTGTTCCAGGGCAGATCGGTTCTCCTGCACATGCAATCTGCGATGCTGATCTGCCCTGGAACAGCTGAGAATTATTCTGCTTTTGCCGGTCTCATATAGTGGGGTTGTTTTTTTTCTAGGTTAAAAAAAAGTTATATTCACCCGATTCTCGGAGGTGGCCGGCTGATACAGCACTCCCCCCTACATGTTTCTCCCTCCACTGCAGCAATGGTATGTCCCTCAGCATCCTCATGTCCTATACACTGTGTATAGAACAAGATGTCTCAAGGATCCTTAGACCACTGCAGCGGTACCCCAAATGCAAGCGGTAAAACGCATGTTTTTCCCCACATGTGGACACACATCAAACACCCACAGATGTGCAGAAAAGAAAAAAGACAGAGGGACACTCCCAGCTGAATATGCTAAATTTGCTACTTTGTCCCATGTGCAGCACTCATTTAAATCAGTGAGCAACAAGCAGCAAACATGGCAAAGAATGTGCGCAAATGCGCGTTGTTGCGCAACCCCACATCCTGTGTAGTGTGAATGGGGACTAACCCCGCCCCCCCATATGTATACAGTAAAAATACTGTATATATGCTATAAGGATATAGCTAAATCAGAGCCCGATCTAGGATAGTGTCTGTGTATTTTAGGTAAGATTGGAAAAAAAAAAAGGTTTAACTACTCATTTTGGTCTAGGGAACGGAATAAAGAAGAAATACTCACCTTATCCTCGGTCCTGCAGCAGCCATCCTTCACCTCTCTCCCCCTCCGCTCTGGCTATGGTATATCTCCTGGTTTCCTCATGGTGAATGGGCCAGCATTAGACCTTATGACTCACGGGCCCTTAGACCTCCGAAGTCTAGAGGAGAAGAGGCTGTGGGGACCGGTCTAGCAGCCAGGAATGACAGAGGATCGGGCGAGTATATTTTCTTTTTTTGTACCCCTAGACTAATATGAGCAGCTAACCCTTGTAGTGCTGGGATAGCCGAACTGCAAGGGTTAACATTTGAAAAATTCTGGAGTTCCTCTTTAAGGTTTGTTGTACCTTGCGTCATTAAGGGGTTACATGCAATGTCTTGGCCACCTTTGGCTTACAATACAATGGGAAACTAAGCCCTCATTCACACCATAGGGTCGCAGGAATGCACATGGTGGTGACGCACATTCCTGTGTGTTCGTGTGCGTTTGTTTCCCACATTTGGAGACAATGAAAATCAAGAAGGATCGCCAGCACTCCAATAGTGATGCAAGCATGTCTTTTATTGGCACATGTTCACATAATCAGAAAGCAAAACAATGTTTCAGGGCAAGACAGGGTCCCTTTATCAGGCAAACAATGCTTCCTGCACGTGTTTGGGGCGTGCGTCCACGTTGATTTCAATGGATTTCTGGATGTGAGCCAAAAGCAGGAAAGTAGTACATGTAGCATATTTTGCGACATGCGATCAGGACCTTTTTCTCACATGTGCGCTCTCACGCATGCAAGCGTGTGGGGAAACAAAGCATTTACTCAGCAAGAGCGTTCCGCGATGGGTACACATTTAGTGAACGTGCACTTTTGTGCATGTTTGACTCACGTTTTGACAAGGACTTAGAACCCAGTCACACCAAAATCAGAAGGAAATCGCAAGTCAATGGGGGGTTGACTTGCAATTGTACCTTCCGATTTCCTTCCAATCTGTTGCATTGCAATATGTTTTTCAACAGATGTAACGGAAGGGCACCGAAAAATGAATGGGTGTGAATGGAGCTAGTTCACACCAGATCAGCTGCATTACATTGCGCTGAAAAAATATTGTGCATGTTCTTTTCCTTCAGCGCAACGCAATATATAGCAATGGAACAGAGTGGTGTGAACTAGCCGCTTTCACACCCATTCATTTTTCGGTGCCCTTCCATTAGCATTCGTTGAAAAATGTTTTGCAATGGATCCAGTGTGAATGGGCTCTCCGATAATAATAGATTATGAGAATAGTTGGCAACTATTCTCATTATCGATTAGTTGGTTGGAAGAGGGAGAGAGTGAGAGAGAGAGATGGGGGGAGAGAGAAAGGAGAGACACAGGGGGAGAGAGAGAGAGAGGGAGAGAGATGAGACGGAGAGAAAGAGAGCGGGGGAGAGAGAGAAGAGAGACAGGGAGAGAGAGGGAGATGGAGAGAGAGAGGAGAGGGAGAGAGAGAGAGAGGAGAGGGAGAGAGAGAGAGAGGAGAGGGAGAGAGAGAGAGGGATAGAGAGAGAGAGAGGGATAGAGAGAGAGAG
>NW_017306635.1:216819-219072 GCF_000935625.1 Nanorana parkeri
GGAGGGAGAGAGAGGGGGGAGGGAGAGAGAGGGGGGAGGGAGAGAGATAGATTTTTAATGCAACTGATAGATTAATCAAAAAAATAATTGGGCAACTAATTGATTATGAAAATAATCGTTAGCTGCAACCCTACTCTCAAAGAAGCATTGCTGGTTCTGTACTGATGGAAGTCAATATTGTGCATGGAAGCCAACATGGAATTTTCCCCTTCTGGGAGGAACTAGTACATTTATCTCCAGGGTGCTCTATTTGTCACAGTCAAGGAAACAACCTGCAGCCCTGACTCCATGCAGCAGTCCTGAAGAACTGGGTTAGCAGTGCTCTTCTGGGACTAAAGAAGCTCTAACAACACGGGACGTCTACGATAGGATGCTCAGGGTACCAAAAGAATGCAAATAGAGCAAAACACACATTTCTTACAACAACCACAGTCATGGTAACCTTCGAAGGATATCATGATTTGGCGTAGCTTTACGGCGTGCTAGCCTCGTTCGTCTTTGGATTTATCACCCATGAATTATTTATACAGATTTTTAACAAGATAAACCGTGTCTGGAGCACCTCCCTACCAACAAGGCCATGTTTTGAGATCGGTCAGAGATCCTAGAACCTCTGACGTATAATCCATTCATCAAATGCACAAATGGCTCTCAGAGGCGATGGAGTTAATTGTGTTTTGTGAAAGAGCGAGAGAGCCTGCATTGCATTGCAATGACAGGCTGACTTGGATGTGGCTTTTCCCTGCCTCCTCTCCTTTCTCCAGCAGGGGACACTCTGTAGCTGAAGCTCAAGCTTTTGAGCATCAGCAGTCTCTGGGAAAGAGGAGGAAAAAAAAAAATTCTCCTGAATCCCAGCTGCTTTCCAACACACAGCTACATAGCAGTGTAAACCTCAACAGCTATATAGAAAAAGCCGGACGGCACTTGTCCTAAACTTGGGGCTCCAGGCATCCCCTTATTTTTTTGGCCTCATGGCATCTGACAGCACCATGGAAGAGATGGGACTGGCAATGGATGTCTAAAGATGGAAGGTATTGATGGGCAAGGCTTGTTAGGTATTGCGAAGATTTTACAGAGAAGTTGTATACCTTCCCTGGCTGGCTGTATCATTCATTTCCCATTGCATATGAATCCCAGGAATTCTTCGCTGCTCTGAATTGCTTCTACATCATAGGAGACTTCTTCCCTCTGTTCCGTATAATAAACCCTATGAAGACAACAAGGAGATAAACTTTGCAATTAAAAAATTATCCTATATCCATACAGCAAAGGGAGGGGGGGTGCTGAGTCTGACAACAGGATGGTTTGACACAGAGACCTGTATGGACCATGAACGAATAGCTGCCTCCTAATTAACGGGCAGAATAAAGAAACATTTTTCCAGAGACGGTCTCTGAGGAAAGGACGGAGGAATTGCAGGGTGACAGAGGATGGGTGAGTGAAGTTTTCTGCTTTGCTGCTCACAAAGACTGGTCATGTATGTCAAGGCAAGCCTTGGCTTTAATTTCTCTATTTAATGTTAGCATGCTGAAAAAAAAAGGGGGGGGGGTTAGTATTTTATGCATTATATGCGACATATAAAATTGAAATACCTGGGCATTCAGCAGCACATGGAAACCTCATTTATACAGATGCTTTGCTTGCTCTTTCCTTAATTGTCTGCATGGAGATCTACATGCAGATATCAGTTTATAGAACGCAGACAGCTGTAGAACATTGGAGACAAATGTTGCAGAGTTTTGCACCTGTAGGCAGCAGCAGGTAGCAGGTAGGCAATTTTTAGTCATATAGCCTATGATGTATTCAGATGCACAGTTAGTGCTGAGACACACATGCAGTACGGTTGCCTCTGCTGCATCCCTTTCGGTCTTTGCCCAAACTTGATCCCTTGAGCAAGGTCTCGGTGCGGAAGTTGCACATTGTTCTGTGCCTGTGTGTTGCATGGCTCCCCAACCATGCACCGTCTTAGAGGCAGAGCCCAGTGTCTTGCCTATAGTGTGCCAGAGTTGGAAAAGGGTATATGTACTATGCAGGCTTCCTCCACAGTGCCAGAGGATTCATCCACAGTTCCTGAATCTGATGCATTCATTGCACAGTCATAGAGAAGCCTCTTTACTAGCAGACAACACGTAGATGCCAGCTGGGTTTTTCACCATGTTAACCCTTTCTCTCCTGACACTGACCCGTCTAGACTATAGAAATGTCCTGCTGTCAACAAAGCTGAGTAGAGATAATGGAGTTAAAACAGAAGAG
>NW_017306635.1:219296-223897 GCF_000935625.1 Nanorana parkeri
CCCCCCCCCCCCCAAAAAAAAAAAATGTAACTGTCATATCTCTAATCTCTCTTAGTCCGCAACACTGCTAATATTTAACTTGTCCTCTGCAATCCTTTTACTGATCACTGCTAAAATATAGCCTGTCCTCTGCAATCCTTTTACTGATCCCCTCGGCAAGCCAAGGTTTGGCTTCTCTCTCCAAATTTTCTGGTTGGCTTTCATGTACCACCGGTACAAGTAGCAAGGTCAGATTCCATCCTCGTTCTCCCTTTGCAATCCAGCAGACAGACCAAAAATAAGGGGTTAAAACATGTCCTTTTACATTAATTTGGGGTCCATACCCATTCACTGATGCTAAAAAGGTTAAAAGACATTGATGCGTCTTCTATACCCACCCCCCCTTTTATATATTGCTCGTTAGGAGCAACAATATGCAAACACTGCATCACTTTAATTAAATTCCAGCCACTAGGAGTTGCATTCAAGAAAAAAAGGGCATTTCATTCAGTGTTAACCTTTCCTTCCCCCGTTGTCCTTTGCTTTGAAGCGCTAGTCCCACGGCTCACTCGAACTTCATCAAAACTATCATGCGTTGGCTAATCGCATAATACTTCTCAATAAATCTTCTCATTCCACCAGTACGTTACATAGCTGTGTACATACAATGAACATGTCCATGGTGCTGATGACACTGCTTGATAAGCAAGTGCATAGATGTACTTAGTGCATTCTACCGTCCCCAAAATAACCATATATAATTTGAAATAATGCTGTCTTTACAAATGACTTCTTGTGTAGATGTTGTACTATATGTAGCGAATCCCAATTCAGGGGTGTGGTGATCTATTTGGGAATAAGGATGGTGCAATCTGGCACTAAGAATGAAGACACCTGTTTAATGGGGCTGTCTGCTCAGCTTCGGATTTTCCTTCAAGGAAGACAGTGTTTCCAACATAACGGTCAAGGGGCTTAGAGAAAGCCAGGATTATTTTATTTGATAAGATTTAATTTAAAACAATTAATCATTGCACTGCTTAAGGGATTTTTTTAGTGAGGGTGAAATAGAATTAATTCTGTCAATGTCTCTCCTAAGGTTCGGAGATTTCAATGCCTGTTGTGTTTTTTTTCGCCATGCTGCAGGGTTCCAACTGATTAATCAGCTGAAAGGCATGAGTTTAAAGCTGCTTCTGTTACCCGTGCTCACCGTGGTGATTGTTGTGGGGGCACAGAAAACTTGTCCAAAGAACTGCCGGTGTGATGGGAAAATTGTGTACTGCGAGTCCCATGCCTTTAAAGACATTCCTCAGAATATTTCAGGTGGCTCCCAGGGACTGTCTCTGCGTTACAACAGCATCCAAAAGTTGAAGTCTAACCAGTTCTCAGGCCTTAACCAGCTGGTCTGGCTTTACCTTGACCACAATTACATTAACTCGGTGGATGAGGATGCTTTCCAGGGTATCAGACGGCTGAAGGAGCTCATTCTAAGCTCTAACAAAATCACCCTCCTAGCCAATACAACCTTTCACCCCATCCCCAACCTGAGAAATTTGGATCTATCCTACAACAAACTGCAGATGCTTCAATCTGAGCAGTTCAAAGGTCTTCGGAAGCTTTTAAGTCTGCACCTACGGTCCAACTCATTAAAAACAGTGCCAGTTCGGGTTTTTCAGGACTGTCGAAATATGGAATTTTTGGATGTTGGATATAACCGGCTCAGAAGCTTGTCTCGTAATGCCTTTGCTGGCCTCCTGAAGCTAAAGGAGCTCCACTTGGAACACAACCAATTTTCAAAGGTGAACTTTGCTCACTTTCCTCGCCTCTTTAACTTACATTCCCTTTACTTGCAGTGGAATAGGATTAGATCCATCAGTCAAGGATTAAGTTGGACTTGGAGTGCACTGCACAATCTTGACCTGTCAGGAAATGACATACAGAGCATAGAACCTGGAACCTTCCAATGTCTCCCCAATTTACAGAAGCTCAACCTGGATTCAAACAAGCTCACCAATGTCACCCAGGAAACCATAAATGCTTGGATATCTCTGACCTCTATAACTCTTTCTGGAAACATGTGGGAATGCAGCAAAACCATTTGTCCTCTGGTGTTCTGGCTCAAGAACTTTAAGGGAAACAAAGAGACCACTATGATATGTGCTGGACCTAAACACATCCAAGGAGAGAAAGTTATTGATGCTGTGGAAACCTACAATATCTGCAATGAAACCCCTGTACTGGTGACTGAAAGAGCTTATCAGACAACCAAAGCACCCCCAAAGTCCCAGTTTGCTCCCAAGCCTACTGTGTACAAGTTGGAGAGTGCCCCACCAACTTTGTACACTCCTAGCCCTTCCTCAGGTCTGCAGACACCCATTGCTGAGCAAGAATACGAGCATGTTTCTTTCCATAAAATCATAGCTGGAAGCGTGGCCCTTTTCCTATCTGTGGCCATGATTTTACTCGTCATTTATGTATCGTGGAAACGATATCCGGCCAGCATGAAGCAACTGCAACAAAGCTCAATGATGAAGAGGAGAAGGAAAAAGGCCAGAGAGTCAGAAAGACAAATAAGCTCCCCATTACAGGAGTATTATGTGGACTACAAACCTTCCAACACAGAACCCATGGATGTATTGGTAAATGGATCAGGACCCTGTACATATACAATCTCTGGCTCCCGGGAATGTGAGGTATGAAAGCTCGAAAAAAAAAAAAAAAACTTGAAATTCTAAACATTTTGCTGCTGTTAAGAGTCGAGGTAGGAGTCTGTGACTTGAGTCTTTCTCAATCTCTAAGATGAATTATCAGGCTAGATACAAAACTTTTGAGTATTTTTTTAATACATTTCATTGTTATCATTGTTGTTTTTTTTTAAAGTCCACATTGGTGTAAGGTTGGTTTAATTGAATACAGCAGGAAAAAAAAGGGGTTGTTTTTTTTTTTATTTAATTTTTTTTTCTCCCTGGGAGCTGGGACGTGAAGGAAGTTCGTTCAAGAATGAAATTTGAATAAGCCTATTTTTCAATGGCAGGAGAGAGTGTTTGCCAAGTGGGGCAGTTAGGGACAAAACCCTAGAGATCATTTGATGAAAAGGGCATTCTGTGGCTGTTGTGTGATTTGTTTGCCATTATCTCTAAGTCTTTTTATGGACTAATGAAAGGATTTGTCATATAATAAAAACAGGATAAATCAAACAAACAACAGTACAAAAACATACAATTTTGTGTCTGGAAATCAAGAGGAGCTAAGCCAAAGATAACCACTCAGTATTTGTGTTTCCTTGTTTCACGGAGAACAGACAAATGATAAGGACCATGTTTCCTTTTACTAACATTTTGATACATTATATATGATTTGCCTTATGGAAAGATAAGACTGCCTTACTTCCGAACGATTGACAGCTGACCAGTCCATTTTGTAACACATTCCTATGCGGACCAATAAAACCAAAACTATATTGAACTCAAACAAATGAAAATGCATTTGCAGCTTCTTAGCAAAAATTAAGAAAAATTTTTTTTTTCTTCCCCTGTCGGTGCAGAGACAAGCAAAATCCACGGACACTGGACTGGCCGCTGAGGGTACACAAAATCCTTTCAGTATTCCACGCCTGATTGCTCAGGGACGCTGAGCTGTTTTAACCCATTCTTTACTGAATGGGTTAAAGGCAGCTAAGCACATGTCGTGTCTTTTTTTTTCTTTTTGTTAATTTCATGCTGGTAATTTTGGGGTTACTTGGTTATATAAACGAATGGTTCATTTTTTAAAAATATGTATTTTAATAATGATGATAATTATAAAGCAAAAGATGGTATTTCTTGTACATTCATACTGGACACCTAGAATGAGCAGCTGGCACTGTTGAATGTCTACAGAATGGGCAAGGGATGGCAGGGCACATCTGTACAGCGTGAGGCTGGGCAGTAAGCTGGCACACTGTAGGGATTCTAAGCTCCTTCTGTAAAAGAGTTTGCTGAACGCCCCCTGTTGGTTGCATGACCGCTGGGTGGATGAAATCCCACACCTTGCCAGCTGATCAGCCCTGAAAACGTTGCCCTTCTCTTGTGTTATCTGCTTGGCTGCTGTTTCCGAAATTGGAAAACGTTGAATAAACCCGTCTGATGTACAATATGTCAAATTACACACGCTGAACTTAACTTGTGTAATAGAAGTCATCTCTTTTCTGTTTACAGAAAAAAAAAAAAAAGACTTGATCAAACATTTCCGTGTTTTGTTTTCCTTTGAAAACTTGGGTTCGTGGTATTTTGGACTGGGATATGACCAAAGGTTATGAGCACAGATGCATGATGCTGATCTAGCTTGTCATTTGTAAAGAGATACATTTTAAGAGTCTGGATGAGACCTACAGAAGAATGACTTTGATGTGTTAATGTTTTTGCTCAATTGTCAGGGCCAGCTATGTAAAAAAAATGTATATATAGACATATACTTATATTTTTATACTATCCATATTTGCATCAGTTCCAGGAACTGGCAGTCGTCAATGCTTTGCCTGAGCATACTGTGTTTGAAACTGTATGTGATCTGAATTGAACTCATTCTAATCAGCTAAAAGGTCTTACTTTCGCTCTGTCGATTGGTTTTCTGAAGGCTTTCTCCTT
>NW_017306635.1:223909-225742 GCF_000935625.1 Nanorana parkeri
ATCTGGTGAGTGCATACCCTGACAAGGGTCACACTGCCTCACGACCATTATGGCATTCATCTTTATAGTTATCAGCTCTCAAAAAGTTTATTTTGCTAACAATATTAGAAATGTGGCAGTTTCGGCAGTTCTACGTTCTACTGAACCATGACTGAAGCTCCAGAATGTTCTGGCCGTGGATTGATCTGGAGTGGAGTGATTTTCAATACTGTCATTCTCCTGTTAAACTGCGACATGAACTGCATCATTGGTGCACCACATACATATTGTGAGAGTAGATCCCAATGTTTGCTGAGCTCAGATACACATTCTATAATATTGGGGAATTGGGAAGATATATTTGCACTTGCAAGTTTGTTCATAAAATAGTGCAAGAAGCTAAGCACCGACTGCAAAATGCAGAACCCACAACAACCAATATGGATCCAGTTTCAATGAACGATATTCTGATTGGTTGTTTTTCAGTTACTGTGCTTTACTCCTTGCATTGTATACTGAATAAGGCAATATGTGTTGAACAAAAAGCACTGTCCTGACATTCACTCAGATACAGAATAGGAGGGGGCATCGACAATAATTGCATCTGCCTCTGAAAGGGATTGTCATACAGTCAGTTCCATTTTGGCATTATCTTAAAATGCAGCTTGGGTTTCGAACATCGAGATTGTACCAAACTTGGCCATGAGGGCAAAAGATTAAATCTTCTAAAGTTTAGTACATTCGCTAAGAAGGATGCGTCTAGTAATAAGAAAATATAGAACTGATCAACCCTCTCACATCAATTCCCACTACTGGCACCTCAGTGCCGAGTGAGGATTCTGCCTGAGCCTCAAAATGACACGAAGCTCAGAAGTTAAAACTTAAAAATGCATTAAACTTCCGTAACTTATTATTTGTGTATGACTCGGCTGTAGATCCTCAAATCATCTCTGAATTGGTGCTGACACTGTCCTTCCTTCTGGAGGGGGGCTACTTTTGTTCCCCATGGTCCCTACGTGTGTTGTAAAGTAGCCTCCGCTCCAAGCTCACTCTCGTAATGGTCTACAATATCAGTACAAATTAGTAAACTAAACATGAGATTGTAGTCCATCATAGGAGTGAGCTTGGAGCGGTGGCTACTTTACAACACACACAGGGACCATGGGGAACAAAAGTAGCCCCCCTCCAGAAGGAAGGACAGTATCGGCACCAATTCAGAGATGATTTGAGGATCTACAGCCGAGTGATACACAAATAAGACACATTTTTGTTCATAGTTAAGGTATTTGAATGTATTTTTATGATTTACCTCTTGAGTTTAGTGTCACTTTAAGTCTATATATTTGTAAAAACTGGCACTGGAATGGGATCCGTCCATTAATGTCTCTTTATTTCAAAAAGGCATCAAAACAGACAACAAACAAGTAACTGACACATTATACCCCATGAACTGAGCATTATTAGCCCAGTTCAGGGGTTGAAACACATCAGCTGCTTGTTTGTTGTCTGTTTTTATGCTGTTTTGAAATAAAGTGACATTAATGGAGGGATCCCATTCAAATGCCAGATATTACAAATGCATAAATAAAGTCTAGCTACTCATTCAGTAGGCCAGACATACTAACATTAAAAATGGCCTAAACTAACTTCAGTGGCTATGATGACAATAATAGGAAGTTTTTATAATTATTGTGAAAGTATATGTTTTTTGTTTCACTGTTCTTTACTGCTATTTTCTTTCTACAAGTATTAATTATATGAAAAGGAACAATTTAATACTGAAGAGAAGTGGAGTAAATATTGAAAGGTCAATAGGAATCACTAAAAGAGATGGAAATATGTTAACTATTAACT
>NW_017306635.1:225899-305423 GCF_000935625.1 Nanorana parkeri
GGGGGGGGGGGGGGGGCACTACGACGGTTAAAGCTGAATTCTGGGATAATCAATTATTGTCTAAATGCAAAAGCCATGTGTATTCTTACTTAAATATTGGTGAGCTTTGCATATTTCTTCCACATCTGGGCAGTAATTCAGTGTGAGACTACTTGGAGATTCCATCAAGACCAGTCTCTGCTGCTCCCTCTCCTTGTGCAGAGCGACTGGTCATGTCTCCACCCCTCCTGTCATTTTCTGAAGGCAGTCTGTAGTGTGTGGGGACTGCACAGGTTATGTACAGAAGAGTGATTATGTCACCATTACCTTTACAAGGTAAAATTGGGTTTGTGAAGGCATTAGGTGCACACAAAGTGGATTTGTATCCTTTGTGGCTATTGAGGAATATATTTAAATGAACGTTTTTGTGCCCAGAGTGCTCAGCTTTTAACGTTAGGAATAAGCTGTAATACTTACCTTATAGTGACACCAAACTCAGGAGTTAAATCTTAAAAATACATTTAAGTACCTTAACTATTACCAACAATGTACCTTATTTGTGTATCGCTTGGCTGTAGATCTTCAAATCATCTCTGAATTGGTGCTGACACTGTCCTTCCTTCTGGAGGGGGGCTACTTTTGTTCCCCTTGGTCCCTGTGTGTGTTGTAGAGTAGTCACCGCTCCAAACTCACTCCAGTGATGGACTACAATCTCACATTTAGTTTACTAAATTGTATTGAGATTGTAGTCCATCACAGGAGCGTACTTGGAGCTGTGACTACTTTACAACATTATCAGGGACCACGGGGAACAAAAGTAACCACCCTCCAGAAGGAAGGACAGTGTCAGCACCAATTCAGAGATGATTTGAGGATCTACACCCGAGTGATACACAAAAAAGAGACCTTTTTGTTAATAGTTAGGGTACTTGGATGCATTTTTAAGATTTAACTCCTGAGTTTACTGTCACTTTAAACTTTTCTCTAGCAGGCTTCCAGCATTCATCTCTCTCTGATGCTCCAGGTTGTGGGTGGGCCCTTGCCGTCCTCACATACAATGCAGGGCAACTGGTTCTGCATTGTAATTGATGATATCAAAGTGCACCATCTGGCCAGGGCACCTTAGAGAAGACGCTTCAGGGTAGCAGTCACACAGGTTGGAGGAAGCTTGCCAGAACAGGGTATAAGGAAAGTATTGCAGTTTATTCCTCTACACCTAGACTTAATGAACATTTAACCCTAGCAGTGGGAGGGGAGGGGGCGGTTAATTTTTAGAGTGCAGCCTTAAGTTAAAATAAAACATTCCTGCTTCATCTTTCCTGCATCTCAAATGACAAATTATGAATTATAACAGGTTATAGAGGTTGGATACATAATTGACAAATAATTTGGAAAAACAAATGAAAGATGATGAATTGGCAACAATAGGTCTGGAAAGATTTTTGTGTCTTTAAAGTTGAAATATTTTAAAAATGAATGGATAAAAGTCCTTTCTAAATAGGAAAAAAAATATTGGATTTTAGATTTCCCATGAAACAGCAGCCAAAAATGAGTAAGCTTTTACCTTAATAAAGGGGTTTGTATGGCTTTGGTGGAGATGTTCTCCTTAAGAAAACCTGTCTGACTGCATGTCCTTCTCTAGAGAGAATGAACAATAGAAATCACCAGCACTCCATAAATGAAATTCAAAAAAAGTCCATTTATAAATGGACTTTTTTAAAATTTCATTTACGGAGTGCTGGTGATTTCTATCGTTCATTGACTGTTGTACACGGCGCCATCCGCGATTGTCACTGTGAGCACCGCTATTTTCACTTGGACCGGAAGCGCTGTAAGGAGTGCAAGGGGACCTACTGTTTTCTGGAATTGGCTTCTCTAGAGAGAGACCACAACCAGTCTGCTAATTTTTGGAAACGCAGCAAAATTGTGATGATACATTAACACATTTCTTTTTCAAAAACTGGTAAGAAGCACAATTACCTCTGTATAAACAGTACTTTTCCAACATTGTACCCTTTAGGTCTGATCTAGTGGTCTGTTTGATTCTTCTTCTTTGCTAATGCCTTAAAGCTTGACTGGTCCCCATAGATCTCACTGCCTCAAGACAAGCCTAACACAACCTGGCTTTCCATCCTAATGCCATTGGGTATGGGCAAGCATACCTTAAAATGTGTGAACTGTACAATTTAGTTTTTTTATTAACATACAAAATCGCAGCTCTGGTATTAGGCCCTATGGTGGTGTGCAATATCTCACCTAGTGGGGCTGTGAGTCACCATGTGCTGATCACTTAAATCAAATTCCTTGATGTGAGCAGGGTCAAGCTTAGCTCTATGGCAGGAAGGTCCTAGATCACCAGCAAGACTTTACAACATCCATATTAGTCCCGCAGAATTGAAGGAAAGGGGTCCCTGTTAGTGGGATACTAATTATGTAAGCAGTTGGTATCCTTCAGTACTTACAAAGCTGCCCTAACTGGAGAACTGTTTTGAAGGGTAGTTATAAAACAAATCACTATGTTTACCTACACTGAAGCATCCCTACCATAATCACAACACATTTCTAATCTATACAAATGGAATATGAAAGAGTCTTCTTCCCCTCACCTCTTGTTTCATACAAGAACACTAATATATAGTATTCTTCTTTGCTAAAGCCTTATTGTTTGCCCTGGTCCCCAATGATCTCTACTGCCTGAAGCCTGACACAACCTGACCTTCCGCCATCAATGTTATTAGATATGGGCAGGCATGCCTTCATATGTCTGAACTGTACATTTCAGTTTCTTATTAACCTACAAATTAGCAGCTCTGGTATTAGGACCTATGGTGGTGTGCCATATGTCATCCAGTGGGGCTGTGGGTCACCATGTGCTGATCAGTTAGATCAAATTCCTTGATGTGAACAGGGTCAGTCTTAGCTCTATGTCAGGAAGGTCCTGAATTGTCAGCAAGACTTTACAACATCCATATCAGTCCCGTAGAATTGAAGGAAAGGCGTCCCTGTTAGCGGTATACTAATTATGTAAGCAGTTGGTGTCCTTCAGTACTTACAAAAAAGTTCTAACAGGAGAACTGTTTTGAAGGGTAGTTATAAAACAAATCACTATTTGTACCTACACTGAAGCATCCCTACCATAATCACAATACATTTCTAATCTATACAGATGGAACATAGAAAGACCCTTTTGCCTCTCTGCTCTTGTTTCGTACAAGGGCAATGTTATATAGTATCTATAGCAACCAATCACAGATCAGAATCCATTAGTCTTAGTACCTTAAACCTCAGAAGGTTGGTGTCTCTGGTTGCTATGCATTACAGCACTACATTGCTCTTTGCCCTATTATACAATAAGCTCCTCTATGTTACATAATGATGGCAGCAAATCTAAAGTGTGAAAGCTAAGATAATTTACCAGACCACTTTTATTTTCATCCATCAGCATTTGCGGCAAAGGCTAGAAGAGCCAAGTTGCCAGTCGAGATAAATACATTGATTTCTCTTACAAAGGCATCCTAAGAATGCGTTTTTCTTGTGCATTTATAATCGGGTCATACCCTATGCGGTTTAGCTGCTTTGCTCCCCTTAGAGTGTTCACTGCAATCTCCACTCCCTTGTGGACTTGCCTAGCGCACTATAAAGCAAGAGCAAAATAACAACCGTCTTCTCTGTCTTATTATTCTTTACACACTGCACAGAGGAGCATGGGTTCATCACAACACGTAGAAATGAAGAAACTAATAAGAAAGCAGGCCTTAAATCTCTTAGCAATATCACTCTTACAAGCTAGACCTTGCAATTAATAAGGGTAATAGCACTTATTCACTTTAAAGTTTAAGAACCCGTCCACATGTATGCACTTTTTTGATGCATGGGGGTTTGTTGACTATTCAATTTCAATGGAACCTCAAGGCATGCTCAAAGGCTCAAAAAAGTACTGATCTAATGGAATGGTATACAGGATTGCACATAAATGTAACTGTTATAACCATTATAATGAAATAAAACACAAAACACCATTTACTTAATGAAATGTGGCTACAAAAGCCCAAGGTACAGCCTATACTTGGAGATTAACAGTGAAAAGGCGAATAGGGGTGAGAAGCTCATTGGCTATCAGTGAGCCATTCACAACAAAATTGTTGTTGCTGGGCAAGAAAAAACTATTTAGGGACCCTGTACCATCCCATAGGGGCCAATTGATTCAGCCCCCTTCCATACTTTTGGATGGAAATCTAATTTACAAACAGCAAGGCAACACGTGTGTTTTTATTACATATGTATGCGCGTTGGGGCACCCTTGAAAATGAATGGCAATGCCCAATAAAGTACAAACATAGAGCCGTTTTACATTGTGTACATTGTGTTTGGCCTGTGTTGCTGCATACACTAAAGCATGTGCAACAGTGTCAATGCATCTGCTTCCTCAATGGATTTACCCTAAAGCAAAATTTGGCTTAGTGCAGTGTGTATAGTGATGAGAAGTGCATATGTAGGATAAGGCACTTGCACAACTTGACAGGAGCACAAAGAGATGGCGATTATTCAGATCTTGAAATTCGGATAACTGAAAGTATGTCCACAGTATGACATGTCTTCCTACATCAATCTAATACCAGATTATACCAAATATAAGCGCATAGAGGTTCAAATTTTAAGACCAATTAATACCAAGGCATTGGTATACCTTGGTGCTTCATTGCACTACTTCAGTAACAGGCCACTCACCTGAACACTCTGTGTATTGTGGTGCCCTAGATCTTTTACTTTCTTCCAGTTATTGTGCAAAAAGTACTATTTTCCATTAAATGCACGTACACTATTCTCAAAATCTACCCTTGCAGTTTTCACAATCCATGCTCTAACAATAAGGGAATCTATGAGCCGAGAAGTATGAAAGCTGCCATCTCTGCATTTTTTCAAGGTACGTTTTCTGATTCTGTCATCCTGATCCTTGCTTTACTACTTGGAAGTTGTTGTCCTGGAACAAGCATGTGCATATAATGGGCCAAACACCTAATATAAACGTGTTTGCTCCAGGTCAGTGACTCAAGTAGTGAAGATAGGATAAGGATAACAAGTATGGTGCCTTTAAAAAAAGTCAGCAGTGGCAGCTTCCATATTTGTGTCTTAAAGTGACACTAAACTCAGAAATTAAATCTTAAAAATACATTCAAGTACTTTAACTATTAACAAAAATGTATCTTATTTGTGTATCACTCGGCTGTAGATCCTGAAATCATCTCTGAATTGGTGCTGACACTGTCCTTCCTTCTGGAGGGGGGCTACTTTTGTTCCCCAGGGTCCCTGTGTGTATTGTACAGTAGTGGCCGATCCAAACTCACTCCTGTGATGGTTTACAATCTCAATATAAATTAGTAAACTAAATGTGATGTTGTAGTCCATCACAGGAGTGAACTTGGAGCGGTGGCTACTATACAACACACACAGGGACCAAGAGGAACAAGAGTAGCCACCCTTCAGAAGGAAGGGCAGTGTCAGCACCAATTCAGAGATGATTTGAGGATCTACAGCCAAGTGATAAGGTACAGTTTTGTTAAAAGTTAAGGAACATGTATACATTTTTAAGATTAGCTCATGAGTTTCGTGTCACTTTCACAGCATTAGAGCGCCACAGGTTTGTATCAAGTCCAGTAGAGCTTTATTATAGGTAAAATGAGATAGTCAATGCGTTTCAAGGATTCACAACTCCCCCTTCATCAGGTCTTGTGTGCTGAAAATAAAGTGTCCAGCCTGACAACAGTATTTCAATCCTTGCCGGTTCCTTTTAAGGCACATATGATACACCATGGGAAAAACACTGGAAATATATCAACAGAGGTATCTGTTAAATGAAAGTATCCACGAAAGATTTACGTTTTCCAGATTTCCTTTCCATTGCAAAAAACAGCAATTTAGTTAGGCAGAAAAACACAAAAACTCTACAAAAGTATTTCAAGTTGAACTAAAGCTGAAACTATTGTTTTGTTTTGGATATAGTACAGGGGGGCTGTAACCCCTGTGAGCTGATTTTTGACATTTGTGCTTCATTAGGGAGATTTCCCTTCATATCCAATAGCCACACCAGCAAGTGAGAGGAAATCCCTCAAAATATAGGGACATCCCTATTGCTATTAGGGTCACCAGAACCAGTGTCCCCCGAAGATTTCCCGTCTATACCTGTTCTGGTGCCAACCCAAAGTTTGGGATTTTCTTTCACTGGTAACAGTCACCAGGGCAAATAGAGAGAGTAAATCTCACTAATGGGGACTCAGACAACCATCAACACCTGACATGTCTTCTAATCCCCCTCCACTCCATCCAAATATATAAAAAAAGGTTTTGGCTTCAGTTGCACTTTAAGTGATTCCCAGGCACCAGGAATCAATCTGCTTTAATCTACTAAGCTGTGTTAGAAAATGACAGCTGACATCCTATGGGTTGCTATTGGAAAGTGAACACTTTTATTTGCACCCATTTACAGATCAGTGCTACAAAGTATAATGTCAGTGGTTAAGCAGCTACAGTTTTTATTTGCATGAAAATTCTCCAAATCACTAAAAGAATGCTTACAATTAAGTGGCTTAGTCATTTTTCAGCAGCACTAATTTTGCATAATATCACTTACAGGTGCAGTATACAAATATCATGGCCAATACACAGCCATCATGTTTGCAGACCTCTAATGAGCCGCATCTGAAGGATTGCTGTGTAATCTAGGAAACAGTTTAGACATTCAATGTCACAGAATTAAAAATGCAGTTCTAACACAGCTTGTGACAAGAGCTCATGACAAATGCTTTAGTCCAAAATGGTGATCTCCCCCCAATGCTGGGCCAGATAAACTAAGATTGGAGGATTGCAAATTGTTGGTGCATCACATGTCAAATATACTATTATGTATTATGTCACAGTGCATATATTTGGTGTATGGTATAATGTGTGACTCTCTTTTACCATGATACTCTTGGTGCACTACTGCACACCTCTGTTGTGCGAAATATTGAAAAGCTGATTTTACTTTAATGAGAGGGCATAGATGTTATTGGAAGAGTCTAAAAATGTGCATAATGCTCATTTTGTGTATGTTAATTGCTCAATTGCCCACCTAACAACCACCTCATTCTCCTAGTAAATGGCTTTCCATTGGTTCAACCAAAAACAAAATGCTTGAAAACGTACAGGGTTATTCACAAAAGGGTGAAGAGTTTGGAGAAGGCAGGACAAGTGAACAATCTAGGACAAAATAGCTGATTTGGAAAAATTCTCCAATTCAGCTCACTTTCCAGTTCAGCGATGTTGTCCTAGATTGTTCACTTCTCCTGCCTTCTCCAAACTCTTCACCCTTTTGTGAATAGGCCCGTTAATCTCTGAATTGGTGCTGACACTGTCCTTCCTTCTGGAGGGTGGCTACTTTTGTTTCACAAGGTCCCTGTGTGTGTTGTAAAGTAGTCACCGCTCCAAGCTCACTCCTGTGGTGGACAAATTAGTAAACTAGACGTGAGATTGTGGCCCATCTCGTGAGCGAGCTTGGAGCAGTGATTACTTTACATCATACACAGGGACGATGGGAAACAAAAGTAGCCACCCTCCAGAAGGAAGGACAGTGCCAGCGGCAAGTCAGCGATGATTTGAATGATGTGAGGATCTACAGCCGAGTAATGCACAAAACAAAAACCACATTCACTGTTTGTTCGGGAAAACTTTCCATCCTGCCCCTTTTTCATCACCATGCTGGAAAACATTTTGATCCCAGTAGCTTGTGGAAAATGGCAACAAAGTTTTTTTTATTTAAGTTTTCAAACAAAACTACAAACAATTGAAACAAATAAGTACTTAAAATTCCACTTTAAATGTTCCAGGTACCTCAGCGTCCTTCATGAAGATTCTGGTAGACACTGAAAGGGGCAGGGTCAAGGTTGACTTTAAGGGCCCATTCACACAAGAGTCATACGGCAAATTTCAAGGCAAGAGTCGGAGGATTCTTGCGGCTAGAATGGCGTGTTTTTTTTTTTTTTTGTTCTCTCTTTAATACATTGTTTTATACTAAATACAGTTCAATACAATTACAAATGCAAATAAATAAATAAATAAAAAAGGGCAAACAAAAAAGAGAAATGATGTGTATGCGAATAGCTGCAGCCGCGCAGCCTGTAGAAAGAAATGACAGGCTGATAGCAGCTGCAGCATTCCGTGGTTGTTCGCACATCCAACGTTTAGCTGCGGCTGGGGACAGATGTTGAGTCTGTCTACATCCAGGGATGATCATCCGTCCCTAACTGCAATTGATCGGTAGATGCCCGAATACATCCAAACAGCCCTGAACTGCTGCGGCCACTGCCAGCTTGCCAATGCTTTGTAAAAGGCTTGTTGGCCGCAGCTTTTTGCAAACACCTGTCATTCTGGCTGCAGGAAATCTCTGATTCTTGCTGCTGGAATTTGCACAAGTGTGAATGAGGCCCTACAGGAAAAGACTGGAGCTCTGGATCCACTATATTTTCAGATTTTCAGATGATTTATGTGTCATTTCTGACATGCAGCTTCAACTGAAGCCATGCTCTGCTTATGCATTTTTTCATGATATGGTCAGCATGAATTGCCCAGACTTGTGACAGGTTTATTTTAAGCTATTTTCCCTTTCATGTGCCTACCTGCAGGATATGTAGTGAAGATCAAATCAGGAGAATTCCAAATCCACTCATTTATGATCCGCCAGTCTACCTGCACGCAGCTCTCTCCGACCCGTGGAGAGACACTACATTCAGGAATGCAGCAGAAATGTTTTCCATCTTCCCGCCGTGGAAGTGGGTTTTAATCATGTTGGACTTGATGGCTGAAAGCGAGAAGGTTTATGTTTTCCAGAATGCAAACCGTTGATGACTGACAGCTACATCGTCCCTTACCTTTACTGTCATTCTCATATATAAAGCCACGTCTAGAATAAAAAAAAAAAGGGGAGAACTGTATAAAAACCTTTTGAGAAAGTAAATATTTCCAGAAGGAATCTCAATCAGGCTACAGAAAACGTTTCAATAGACAGCAATTTCAAATTGAAAATGTTCATTTATGATGACAATTGCACTTTGAACATGATACTTTGCCAATATATATATTGCGGGTAACTATGGCAACAGGAGGTAAGGATGACATCACCACAAGGGGTCAGGCTGTGCTAAATTTATGTCAGCTGTTGGGAAATATGTTCAGCCTCAGCCCTCTCTGCTACAAGCAAACCTCTGGATCTTTCTCCGTGAAGATAAGTGGTGTTATTTGTAAAACCGACCGTACGGCATCCCTGTACATTGCTGATACTGTCCTTTCACAACAGGTAATGCACTAATCATACAGGACCTTATGTATGCAAGACAAACTCTCTGTGCTGCACAGCAATCACACAAGTTGTCTTTTTAAAGAATTTCTCAATTCAGATATATAACACATTTAGTGCACTTGCGTGTTCCTTCAAGGAGACGTCATTAAATCTTTTTTAAAAAATTTCTGTTAGTGGAATTACTTGAATTCCTTTTGTATAATGAGTTGACCCCCCCGAATGGTGTCGGTAAGTAGGCTTGCAGTGGAACTTCTTGCTCTTTGAAAGGCAGAGGTAGGTTTGGAAAGGAAGGAGCTCAAGGAGTTGATGAGAATAATGAAGGCCCCTGGAGCCCCCTTTTAAAAGGGAGCCTTGACTGCTGGAAGCATGGGCTTTCCAAGTAGGTGTTGCTAAGCACAGGCTAGTTAAAGTGGCTCCGTGGGGACAGGCTACGATTCGAGAGGTGCGAGGGCAGAGCAAGGTTTTGCTGTAAGGCTTTGCGAAGGCATGCACCAAAATCCAGAGGATCTTCAGCCCCAGGAGAAGTTGCCGGCCCGCCTGATGCAAGGAATTTTGCCACAGCTTTATTTGGCAGTCTGACCTTGCCAGCAAGAATTGTAACTTTAAAGTGACACTACACTCAGGAGCTAAATCTTAACAAATCATTCACGTGGCTTAACTATTAACAAAATTGTAGCTTATCTGTGTATGATTCGGTTGTAGATCCTCAAATCATCTCTGAATTGGTGCTGACACTGTCCTTTCTTCTGGAGGGGGGCTACTTTTGTTCCCCATGGTCCCTGTGTGTGTTGTAAAGTAGTCACCGCTCCAAGCTCACTCCTGTGATGGACTACAATCTCACATTTAGCTTACTAATTTGTATTCAGGTTGTAGTCCATCATGGGAGTGATCTTGGAGTGGTGGCTATTTTACAACACACACAGGTACCATGGGGAACAAAAGTAGCCACCCTCCAGAAGGAAGGACAGTGTCAGCACCAATTCAGAGATGATTTGAGGATCTACAGCCGAGTGATGCACAGATTAGATACATTTTTGTTAATAGTTAGGGTACTTGAATTCATTTTTAGGATTTATCCCCTGAGTTAAGTGTCACTTTAATGGGCTACGCCTTCAAACTGAAGTTTTGGTTAGTCTAATGCCAGTAATGGTAGGACAGGCCCTTTCATTAGGTTATCTCAGGTGCTTACAGCACGGCTGTGACTGGCACTGGTTTATGGTTATATTTGTTATGTTGGAAATTCCAATAAAGCTTTGGCCTTGCCCTTGCCAACTCAATCTGTGTCTGTGTCATGTTTTAGGCAGGGCTGCATATAGCGTTATTTTATAGCGTTGATCTACGAGTACTTGCCCAAATACACGGTATGGCCCCGATACCGATTATAGTACCTCTATTGGTGCATCACTGGTTCTAACCCTTCCAAAGCAATATGAGAAGTTTTGTGTGAAGTTGGCCTTTAACATGAGGGGAATTTTTGTGATGAAAGATTTGCCTTTATAGGGTTCATGCAGATTTAAACCCCTATCCCTTCTTGCCCTCCTCGTTGAATTGTAAAATATCATTACATAATACCCCTTCTGCAGAAGTGTTTATACTGCAGCTCAGTAATAAGTCACACAATCATCAGCTTGGCCATGATGGGTAATAGCTGTCCTAGGTCCCATGATGTTTATGGCCATTAATCTGTGTGGTTGAACCGATGCTTGGTCACCAAGCTTCTGGAAAGCTGCACAGCATAACACTGCTGGGCCACACAGCAAAACAGATTGGGTGCCTCCGAGGTCTGTAGTGAGATTTCATAATGTGATGAGCATGACAGGAGCGTAGGAGTGGGTGGGATAGGGCTTGCATTTAAATATACAGTAGCTTCACCACACAGAGGAAGACACATAGAGCCCTGTTTTCTGTTGATTATCATTTTCCTACGAATGCATTCAGCGAGCAATTGGTGGCAATTGCTAAAATCAGTGTGACTTTTGTCTAGGAATCCAGTTCAAACACCAGGTGCATATTACATCACCACTATTATTAGCTATCTGCTGACAGAGGAGGACCTCCTGCAGACATTTTGGCCAACAATGACTAATATTATCCTTCTGTGTAATCAACTTATAATATTAACATCAGTCATGTACAAAGAGAACACATAAATATAGCACTAAATACATACGTACAAACCAGGGGCATAGCAACAGAGAGAACAAGAAACAGGAGCCATAGACTTCATATCCAGAGAGCTGTGTTAGAGAAAGGAGATTGGATATTTCATGGTGGCTGGGTGGTCAATTGCATTCAAAGAACTCCGGGCAGAAATGTTATTAACCCTTGCAGTTGGGATACCGCACTACAAAGATTAAATGCTCATTTTTGCCTACAGTCTAAAAACAGTTATTCTCACCCGAACCTCTGAGCTGGCAGCCTGTCTCCTTCTCTGCTGCATCAATGGTATGTCCCTTTGTGTCCTCCCATCTAATACACTGTATTAGACGTGATGACTCGAGTACTCCTTGGCCCTCGCAGCAGGGGGGCGCGGAGCACTAAAAGGAGCGGTATGAGGGCCGGTTCACACCACAAAGTCCACGTTCTAGTGAATTCGGCCTATGGAACACACTGGAACGCAAGCTGGCCGGCTCCTTGCGTTCAGGGGTGGGACGGGGTGTGGCGATGCATTGAAGTCAATGACACCGCAGCCACGCCCCCCCACCTGCAATGTGATCGCCCCGGACCCAGAACGCGGGCACATTAGTGTCTGAGTTTCGGTCCAGTGCCATCTGCAAAAATAGTGCTTGCAGTATTTTTGCAGATCGCCCTGGACCGAACCGCAGGCACTAATACGTTCCAAGTGCGGGCGATCGCACTGCGGGTGGGGGTGGAGGATTGCTGTACCATTGACTTCAATGCACCACCATGTCCCCTCCCGCTGGCCGAACGCACTGGAACGCAGACTTTGTATGAGCTGGACTCAGGTGAGTATAATCTTTTTTTTTGGACCCTGGACACAGTTATACTCACCTGAGTTTCTGAGCCAGCTGGCTCTTAGACCGGTCCCTTGAGCGGCTCGTCCTCTCCGCTGCAGTGGCCTGGGAGTCCTGGAGTCAACATGTCCAATACAGTGAGTATAGACGTGAGGGCATTGAGGGACATACATTCCGAGCGGCATGCCATTATTGCAGCGTAGGAGGATACAGGCTGGAGGGAGTGCTTCAGGCTTGGAGGGTGAGTATAACTTTTCTTTTTAACCCTAGGCAAAAACAGTTAACCCTTGCAGTGCAGGAGAAGCACTATTGCATGGGTTAATAAAAATGTTTGCTCAGTTAATGAGCAGGAAGTATGCTGATATGAGCAGAAAGCAGAGTGACATGAGCAGATCACTGTGCCACATTTCATGTAGTTGATTGGTCACAGGCTGGGGGTGGATCCAGGATGACCAGGGTTCAGAGGAAGTGGGTTAAATGATGCCAGCTATCTGCCTTAGGACATCTAGTGGCAGACAGAAGTACTGCAGACGAAATCTCTAGATTATAGGTGAATATTGCAGTTTGGTAATATTATTTTAAATGGGCTATTCACTGTTATATTTGTCTGAAGTTCTGCTTCCTGTATATTTAACACCCAAACTTTTTTAGAAGAGTTTGAACTTCTGGCAGGTTTTGATTGCTGTATGTTAGAGGGGTTTCCTCCTCAGTCTGGAGAGGTTTTCTCTCATTTCCTTTTGTGCTTTTCGAAGGGATGTGTTCCCAATTGAACAGACAGCCAATAGCCTTAAAGAAAAAGGTTTTTCTTTGGATATACTTAACAGCTGAACTCTGGGATAAGCAAATATTGTCAAGAATAATGTCTATTCTTCCTTGAATCTTGATGAGCTTTATGTATTTCTTCCAGATCTGTGCAGTAATCCAGTGTGAGACTTGGAGCTTCCTCTAATAAAGATCGCTCACTGCTGCTCTCTTTCCTTGTGCAGGGTGACTGGTCTTGTCTCTGCCCCCCCCTGTAGTTTTCTACAGGCAGCCTATAATGGGTGGGGCCTGCTGGGTCCCTCCCACAGCTCCGATCTCTGCACAGGTTATGCACAGCACAGTAATGACATCACTGCTTCTTTTACAAGGTAATGTAAAGCCATTTGGTGGATACAAAGATAATTAATATTCTTTGTGACTGTTAAGGAATACATTTAAATTAATGTATTTGTGCCCGGAGTTGAACATTAAAGGGGAATTCCCCTTTAAAAAAATAGCATTGTGCATTTTTTTTGCATTGGACCCAGTAAAGCATTCACACTGTGGTCAGTGGATCGTAAGTGCAATGCTCTGGCTCCTGCAGACTCTTGCTCCCGTCCATGTCCATACTTCAGTACAGGCATTCAGTAACATGATTGGGAGGAACTGTCAATGGACTAGAGGGGGGTGTGAAGGCTACGCAAAGGTGTGAACTTGGGTTTATTGAGGTTGGGCACTTGACAGTCACTTAAGTAATGCAGCTGTGATCTGAATATTACTAATAAGAAAAGGTCAGCAAAGAATATAAATAAGGAAGAATAAAGAGAGGAGGACCTTGGGAAAGGACCAGCATCTTACAACAAGGTGGTTTTGGAACACATAGGGGGAGAGGAGAACACACAAAAGAAGCACCGCTTCTCCATGGCTCAGGAAAGGATTGAGCGGGATGCGTACTGCTGGTAGCACATCCTTGCTCTAATACGAGCCCATGAAAACAGAGGAAAAGCTGGCTGCACACTGGATTCCACATTGATAGTTTATTGGAACTTGTAAAACACAACTGGTGTCCCACCCAAGGTCTACCCTTCTACCTTGGTGGACCTTGGGAGGGACACCAGTGATGTGGTACAAGTTCCAATAAACTATCCCAGTGGAATCCAGTGGGTGGCCAGCTTTTCTTCTGTTTGTATGGGCACATAGGAAACAGAAATAAAGGTGGAGTTTCATTTTAAATTGCTTTATTCAGATCTAAGTTGACTTAGGTTGGCCAGTAGGACACCATGACCATAAGTGTTCAGCACATGGCTGTTAAGTCCAGCATTGTACTGAGGTGGTTTAGTTGAAATGCCAATTCATTTATTCGCTGGCCACAGTCAAGGTTGGAAATATGGCTGAGTACAGTGCCTCTTCCATTCTTAACTTCCAAATGTCAACAGGTCACTGGCAAAGGATTAGGCCATCCCTGCTAGTTGCCATGGAAAAAAAACAGACCGTGCCAGTCGCAGCCATTCTCCATGAATACTAATGGTTTATTTTCCAATTATGCTGAATTACCGAAGCAGCCAGGACACTAGCTGTGTCATCCACATAGATATTAGCGACGTCCGTGGGGCAGTATTAACCCTTCAGAGCCATGGCATCACACCGTGCCGCTGATGAAACGCTCGGCACGTATAGGAGGTTAACAGGGAGCCGGGTAATAGCAGATAATGAAGCAGAAATCCCATTACAAGTTGGGAAAACATAAAGGCATTGTGCTTTATTCACTAAAGTGCCGCGGCCATTATCAGTCTGTAATACCATTCACTTAAATGCCCTTTAAGTATTGATAATGATTCGGATCCATAACAAATGTATTCCATAATAAAATGCCGTCTTGTGGGGAGAGCGGTGACCTTATATATAAGATTATGTCCCTTTACATTTGGATCTATCTTTCACTTAATGCCACTTAAGAGCCTGGAGTTTTAAACAGAGAGCGGTCCCCTGATACCATGCAATCTTCTACAGACAATTGGCTGCGCTCTGGCCTTAACCCTCTCTACTCCTTCCCCGCACCATGTTCATCTTTCTAGACATCCCCATTACAAGTGTTTACAGCCCAGAGCAGCTTAGTTCATCACAGCTTCAAGAATTTGATATTTTTTTTTGCTTTTAGCTTAATTAAAATGATTACATAGATTTTTTTCAATGCTTGTTATAAGCCTGGCTTTTATTAGAGACTAGACATGGAAATGTTATTTTGTTGCAAATTTCGTCTAAAATTAACCAAAACTATTTTTTTATTTTTTTTATGTGGGTTACATGTCTAATGACCACTATGGACTAAGATGACCAGCATGGACTAAGATGGCCAGTGCAGATTAAGATGACCAGTACAGACTAAGATGACCAGTACAGACTAAAGTCTAGATAAGCAGAGCCAGCTGTCACTCACGCAGCTGGGCGGATCCAGACATAATTGTCGGGATCCGTTTCAGCTGCGGCGTCTCAGTATACCGCGAGCTGCAGCTCGCGGTATACTGAGCTTTGGGTAACGACGCTGTGGCTGCCACTTTTTTTGGCCTGTTAAAAAAAGTGGAAAATAATGGATCTACTGGCTGGATGAACAGATAATAAAACTGTTACGCAGTGGGATCTCATATATGAATCTGTATATATCATATACATTATGCAATTTGTTATTTTACCCATAGTTACACTTTAAGACTAAAAAAAAGCAGTGGATTCTAAAACAATCATACAAATAAATTGATACGCTGATCCCTGGATATTCTAATAAATACATACATAAAAGTATGATAAGAAAATGCAGGGCAAACAAAGAAAAGAAACCATTGCAATCCTTTATAACTAGGCTTCTAAATTCAATCCCCTTGACATTTTAGAAAATCTACAAAAATAAAAGTAGATGTTCTCCAAGTTCTTCTAGGTGCATGAGTATAATTTTGAATTCTTGTTCACTTGAAGTAAAGCATGTTGTAATGATAGCTCCAGCCCGCTGTGTTCCTATATATGGTATGCCCCACCATTCAACGGAGAGGGTGCCGTAATGACTGCGGATGGCCAGCCAGATCAGATACAACGTGATAAAAGGTCACCAGCACTCCAAGAGTGTTGGAGTGCTGGTGACCTTTTATCACGTTGTATTTATATGAACGGTGTCCCTCAATGAGCATGGTGTAGGGGGGTGGGTAGAGATGCATAGTTTGTGAAGATGTCTGCTGCTAAAGACATTTTACCTGTTCTTTCAATTATGTAGATGTCTTAGTGGCTTCCACATCACTCATTCTGCTTCCTAATTACTCCATAGTTCTCCTTTAACTAGACACAGAACTTTAATTTCTACACAAACTGTACAATTATTAGTTGATTTTTTTTTGTTTCCATGCTGCGGTCCATTTTAATCAAATAATGCTAAAATATTCCACCTAGATGAAAATAACACTGTACTTTCACAATGTTCCAAGTCTGTAATCATGCCCTGGAAAATACTCTGTTGAGACCTCATTAGAGGAAGACCATGATACATCTCCCTGTGTAACTGAGCACCGTGGGGCACAGAGACTCAGAAAAGTATTGTGTAATCCCCACTCATCTGTACGTAAGAAGATCTTAAGACTTTTCATCATCGATGTGTTTGAAAACACACAAGCCTAACTTGAGTAATACCGCTGATCCCATTAGCAGAATATCCTATTTTTACCAGTAAAATAGCAATAAATAACTGCATTGAACGTGAGGAAATGTATCGTATTACCTCATTACCATTACCATTTATCGTATTACCTCATTAGCATCACTGCCAGGACCATCACACCGACACTCATAGGCACATCTGTCTGGGCGGGAGTTGAATGCCACGCAACCCTTGTTCACGTCAGTATATTTTTAGGACCTACACACAATGAACCACATTTACCAATGTATATGAATATAGAAAAGCCTCTCACCAGCCTTTCTCTACCTTTTTACCAGCTCTCAGGCAACCCCTGCTTATAAGTATTAGGTAGACCTACACTCCACAGTACATTAGTGCAATCAGACAGTTGTGAATACGATAATAAATAAAGGCATGAAGAATGTGGTCTACTTGGTGCTCTATACCAGAAAATTATTTTCAGTGATGAGCTCATTTAAATTATAATGACCAGAAAGGAAAATTGTAGTGCATCCTTTACATTGGTGATCAGTAAAGAAAGGTTTGTTATGTCTGTTCTTTATGTTCATGGTCATTGTAGAAAGGGTTCATGGTCATTGTAGAAAGGGTTCATGATCATTGTAGAAAGGGTTCATGGTCATTGTAGAAAGGGTTAGTGGGCATTGTAGAAAGGGTTCGTGGTCATTGTAGAAAGGGTTCATGGTTATTGCAGAAAGGGTTCATGGTTATTGCAGAAAGGGTTCATGGCTATTGCAGAAAGGGTTCATGGCTATTGCAGAAAGGGTTCATGTTCACTGTAGAAAGGGTTCATGGTCATTGTAGAAAGGGTTCATGGTCATTGTAGAAAGTAAGGTGACAACCTCAGTTTGGTGGTTATTGGCAGACACACCCTTTCTCACTTTGCTGGTCACAGAGACAAGAGCTCCCTTGCACACAACGAAAATCATCATTGGTGTCAGTTATTACGTACCTGAGGGATGATAGGAAAGACTCTACAGGTCCCTCACTACTTCTCTTTGAGGCTGAATCTATGTAGGCACCATTAGGCAGGAAATCAATCCATCACTGCTCATTGTACTCCTAGAAACCTCTGGAGGAACCCAACTTGACAAAGGTTGCACTAGACAGACTACATTCCCCATAGCAACTATAGAAATTAGATCTTTTGTTTTATTTTCCCATACTGCATTGGTTGCTGTGGGCAATTATGGACTGTCTTTATCATTATGCCCTCAGGCACTTTGGAAAATGAGACCCATTATCCATGCTGTAGGAGGTTTTTGCCATCCTGCACTGTAGTATACTTATGCAGAGTAGCTACACATCAATGCAACGTGCCTGCAAAGACATAACCTCTGCATCCTGACCAGTCTGGTTCTATAAAGGTACGCTAACAAGCACTACATTTTATAATGTGCTTACAGCCATTATGAGCACAATTTGTCACATTTTTACAATGTAACTCCAGATACAATTTTTGGGTAGAGCATGGAAAGTTTGTATATAAAGAAGCTTACTGTATAGTTTCCCTCTAGTGTTTTGGGAACTCTTGCACTGTCAGCCCAATGCCATTTCCTTTCTATCCTCCTTCTGCTCTAACAAAAAGTGGGTGCCTGTGACATCAGGAGAACTGGATTATAGGTGTCCAAGCCAATCACAATCAAGGCTGCCTCCAGCCCATGCAACTGATGTCATAGGTGCTGCCTCTTGTCAGACTGGATGGAGGGTAGGGAGAAGATGGCATGACCATTGCTATGCATTACTGGGCAGTGTTGGAGGCATTTCTACAGATTAAAGGGTAGATATAGCATATAAACCTCAACACTATTAAACTGCTAAAAATCCACTATATGTGGATCTGCACATTGAAGAGTTACAGGTTTGTTCGGTAAAATACTGCAAAAAGCACTGATGATGTTCAACATACTGTAAGTCTGTAACCCATAGGTACTAATCAGATTTAAATGTGCTTTATCCGTATCAGTCTTTCTCTTACTGTGCTCTCTCCATCAATCAGCATGCTTCGTGTCAGCCCATGAATTGATTAGCTCATTGTACTGCTTTTTCCTCTCACACTCCAGCCCTGCTGTATAAGGAATGCAAGGGGCTGATATCAGGTGAAATTCAGGTATTTACACTGCTTGCATTGTAAAACCAATACAATGATAAATAGATCATTACAGAACTGCATTAGTCCCCATGTATACGGGCTCATTGGTGCCATACACATAACAGTCGGGCATATTTCCTAACCTGGGAAGCCACAGCGGCTGTGTACAGCTGCCTATTGCAACAATCGCTGTATGCGGCTATATGGAGCTTTCGTTAACTGGCGCATGCGTAAAAATGTATTCCCCAAATGCAGACGGTCTGCATTCAAAGATTATGTTTGCCATGTGCGGGAGTTTAAAAAGTACCATTGTATACCTGCCATACAGCTGTGTATAGCTATTGATCTACACAGCACCTGTGGCTTCCAAAGTAGCAATATACTCCAGAATATTATGTGCACAGCACCCATGAGCCCAAATGCATTAGACCTACATTTGTGTCTTTTATATCTGTCTAAAGCAGCATTTCTCAACCTTTTTTCAGTCACTGCACCTTTTAAAAGTATGTCATATCTTGTGGCACCCCAATCTAGAATGTAAAAAAAAAATGTAAAAAGTGTGTGGTCCCCCAAAATCAATACTAGACCCTTATCCTAGACAGGGGTCTAGTATGGGTTTTAAAAGGTGACCCTAGGCAAAGAAACAAAAAAGACTATGAGGAGTCTTCCCCCTTTCCCAATGTAACCCCTCCCCCTTTCACATCAGAAGCACTCCTTTAGCCATGGCACCCTGGTTGAGAAAAGCTGGTCTAGAAGTACAAGTCCACTACAAGCTATAACTACAGAGACAATTATAGATCTTAGTGAAGCACAAGTGTGTTGATGTCAGCACACTTGTTGTCCATTGATTACTTCCTCCAGCCCCATAACAGAAGGCCTGCACCTCTGTATGGACCTGGGGCTAGGGGAAGAGTCTGCAGGAGCCTGTAGATAAAAAAAAAAAAATGACTTTGCCTTCAAGCTACCCCTTTTATTTACTAATGGGCTGCCAACACATGGCAAGTGACAACATATATATATTTTTTACAGCATGTGCGTTGTGATACTTGCAGGCTACAGTGGTTATGTGTTTCAGTACCGTTCTAAAAGAAATGTATGCCGAGAGCAAAAAATAAATAAATAAATAAGCGGAGGGCATACATGACTAGGTGAATAGGGTGACAAAGTACTAAAAGGCAAACAGTTTTCTTTAACTCTTGGTGCTAATGCCTGCCAGCTGAACGATAAACCTGCTGTTGCATAATCAAAGTTTTCAACAGTTTATCACCATTTTTCACACAGACATGAGGGGCTGCACATCCAAGGCTCTGGGGCTTCCACCACGAACATACAGGTGAAACTCGAATAATTAGAATATCGTGCAAAAGTAATTGCAGTAAGTGCTGCAAAAGGGGCCCAAACCAAGTACTGAGTACATATGCATGCTTGTACTTTTCAGAGGTCCGATATTGTTATATGTACAATCCTTGTTTTATTGATTGCATGTAATAATCTACTTTTTTGAGGTTGTGGATTTGGGGTTCTTGGGGTTTTCATGAGCTGTAAGCCATAATCATCACAATTATGACAAATCACGGCTTGAATTATCTTGCTTTGCATGTAATGAGTCTATCTCATATATTAGTTTCACCTTTTAAGTTGCATTAGTGAAATAAATGAACTTTGCACGATATTCTAATTATTCGAGTTTCACATGTAGAAAACAAAAAGGGAACAGAGCGCCACCTCCGTGTGTAAAATTGTTTATTAAGATAAATAAAACAAGGGATAAATGTACTCACAAACAAACATTTTCATCATGCGTTAAAAACAAACAAGAGGCCACACTGTCTGTGTAGGGGTAGGATCCCCTGTGATTGGCGGAGGGCTACGGTAGTCCCAATATTCAAAAAGGGGGAAAGGTGCCAACCTGGGAACTATAGACCGGTCAGTCTAACATCGGTAGTTTGTAAAATGCTAGAGGGCATAATAAAGGATTATCTGGTAGAATTTGTTCAGGAAAACGGGATAGTTAATGACAATCAGCATGGGTTCAGGAAAGATCGTTCCTGCCTGACTAACCTGCTAACTTTTTATGAGGGGGTGAGTAGAGATATGGACGGAGGTAAGCCGGTAGACGTGGTATATCTGGATTTCGCAAAGGCATTTGATACGGTACCACACAAGCACTTGCTACACAAGCTGAGGGCTATGGGCATAGATGAGGTGGTGTGTACGTGGATAGAGAACTGGCTACGGGAACGTGTCCAGAGGGTATCTGTAAATGGCACCTTTTCAGACTGGGCTAGTGTAATGAGCGGTGTGCCTCAGGGTTCTGTGCTGGGTCCCATATTGTTCAACTTATTTATTAATGACATCGGGGAGGGTGTTAACAGCGATATTTCCGTGTTTGCGGATGACACCAAAATAGGGAGGGTAATAGACACGGACTTAGACACTATAACATTACAGGAGGACCTGGATAAAATAGGGGAGTGGGCATTAATGTGGCAGATGAGGTTTAATGTCGATAAATGCAAAGTAATGCACTTTGGAATTAAAAATAAACAAATGGGTTATACAATTATGGGTATGCCGCTGGGGAAGTCAGAAATGGAGAAGGATTTGGGGGTCATTGTAGACCACAAACTGAAAGGTAGTTTGCAGTGCCAGGCTGCTGTAAACAAAGCTAGCAGGGTCTTGTCCTGTATTAAAAAGGGGATGTATTGCAGGGACAAGTCTATAATTTTGCCACTTTATAGATCATTGGTTCGACCTCATCTGGAGTACGCGGTCCAGTTCTGGTCACCAGTACTAAGAAAAGATGTCCTTGAGTTGGAAAAAGTCCAGCGAAGGGCAACCAAACTAATTAGGGGTATGGAGGACCAGAGCTACGAGACGAGGCTACTAAATTTAAACATGTTCACATTAGAGGTGAGGAGATTAAGGGGGGATATGATTTCCATGTACAAAATGTTTAATGGTGGTAGCAACATTAGCGATAAACTGTTTAAAATTAACTCCGTTACAAAAACTAGAGGCCATCACCTAAAATTGGTGGAAAAAAAATTCCAGCACAAGGGGCGAAGGGGGTTCTTCACAGTAAGATCAGTTAGGGTCTGGAACTCACTGCCACAGGCGGTGATTTCAGCAAATAATGTGGAATTGTTCAAGAAACTTTTGGACGATTTCTTAAGGGACCGTAATATACAGGGGTACAGTTACTCCTAGAACGAGATCCTAATAGGTTGGACTTGATGGACTAATGTCTTTATTCAACCTCAAATACTATGTAACTATGAATCATGATTCTGATGAAGGGGGCTTGCCCCTGAAACGCATCAATATTAGCTGACTCCGGCCATTGGACGGTGATGTGATTGGAGGCAACCGTGGTACAAAGTCGGGGCGATACCATGTTGGGTTAACAGACAGTGTGGCCTCTTGTTTGTTGTTAAAGCCTGATGAAAACGTTTTCTTGTGAGTACATACAGTATATCTCTTGTTTTATTTATTTTAATAAACAATTTTACACATGGAGGTGTCAGGATCGGACCCCGCTCCGTAGCCCAAGAACATGGCAGGGACGGCCCCGTCAACAGCGTCCTGTTGCCGGGCGACGGGCGGGCGTTCCTCCGCGCTCCACTCCTCCTTCTGCCGAACAGCTGAGTCGGCGTGATGACGCGGCGAGCCCGGCCCAGCGGCGTCCCGTTGCTAGGAGACGCTCGGGTCGGGTCTCGTCTCCGGCTCCGCCCCCCAATCACCTGCTCTGCCTATTTAAACCGTAGGCTTTCACTTGCTCGACGTTCTAGCAAAGTAGTACGTCGAGCAAGCTACTTAGGACCCTAAACTGTACCGCTCTCTGGGTATCCTGCTAACCCCTCTTGGACCTCCACATCTACCCCTTGGATTCTGGCAGCCTGGATACAGCCTGGACCTCCACATCTACCCCTTGGATTCTGGCAGCCTGGATACAGCCTCCCATCCTGTGAATGGACTTCCCACCTAACAGCAAGTAGCCATTACCACATGCTGTAATCAATTGCCGAGTTGTATGCACCTACTGACATCAAGGTTAGGGGTAGTGAATCCAACTAAACTCTCTTATCTAAAACTGCCTTACCCTCTTCTCTGGACTGTCTTAAATACTATATGCAATAGAGTTACTGTCTCTTTGACCTCCCTAGTGAAGTAAACTTGGGGAGAGAACTACAATTCCCAACAGGCCCCAATGCTGTAGAATTGAGGGTTGTGGGAATTCACCTCTACCATTTAATTCCTCCTGCAATCAGAATGGTATATGATGTGTAAGGGGTTCCGACTTCACTCACTACACTAAAGTGTGACAGTGAACCCTTCAACTGAACCATTTACGCTTACCTCCGCAGTTGTGATCCTATACCTCCCGCAGAGTTTGCACGGATCATTACAGGAGGTGGCGCTCTGTTCCCTTTTATTTTTTAAAGTACTAAAGGGGTTAACGGGGGTTCAGATTTAAGGCATTCAGGTCACTTACCTGATTGGCCAAGTTAAAGGATAGGTGGAGCTTTAGTCAGTCAGTGACTGTCGGACGAGGAGCGAACTTCCCTCCTACCCGTCCCTTTTTGTTGTTGAACTATGAGGATTTTACTCTTGTATGTGATGGTTCGATTCTTTGGAGGGAGTCAAAAATAGGTGCTGGTGGTTAATGTTTGGGGACTCGCCTTGGTATGGTGTCCTCTATTCATGGTGTATAAGCTGCTGAGCACTAAATTTGGATATTGGAAATGTCTGCAGTCAGTTGGTGGTTGTCCCCAAAGTGGTGTGTTGCGATTGGGGGGTCTAACATGTTTTAGTACTGCCGCAGAGAATGGATTCAGAAGATGTGTGGCCTTTAAAGACCTGCAACCTTGTTTATGTAATTCTTTTTGATGTTGAAGTTTGTTTCTATACTTATGTTTTATATGAAATTATTTAATGAAAGGCCACTAAGGCTATTTAATGCCATATTGAAATATGGTCTGTTTATTCCTTTACAGGTACTGGGTGGTTGGGTGGTCTTAGTGGTCCATATATTAGAGTACATGATTGGGGACATCTATTCTACCTTAGTTATGGTAATGGATAGTATAGAGAGTGTTTTACTATGTGCATGTTACCACAATGCATAGGTGTGAAGCCAGCCTTACAGAAACAAGAGTTAGGAAGCAAAGACACGGTTAGAAAACGAGAGGTTAAACAAAGTAGCGGAATTTACCAGGATGAGCTCTTCTTTGTGAGTACTGTTGTAAATCCTCCAAGTGTAACAAACTACTAATTTTCTATGGGCTCCCCCACTAATTCTCAGACTGCAAGGAGAACTCCCACCGGAGCCTGAAGAATTTCACCAAAGGAAGGAAAGCATTGCTAAAGGTGACACACTCACAGGCACCAAAGCAATTACACAAGGTGAGGACACTCTGTATTCATTTTTCCCTTATTCTAAATATGACTTAAGATTTCCCCCTGAGACCATCAAATGAATGAAGACAGCCTTGGCCCTGCCTATAATTTTCCCAGCGATTCTGTATCTCCGCTCTCCCAGGGATCAGAGATAAAATAGCAGGAAATAGGTTGTGCTAGAGAATATATCCAGTTTTGAGGCTGGAAATTAGATTGAATTCCTACTGCTGAATTGTTAAAATGGGTTCCCCATGGGTTTTCAGTGATGGCCCCGTAGGATTTGATGTACGAATGAGATGTTATTCTCTCTGACCCACTTATTCGGAATGCTGCTTAGTGCTTATAGAAATTACAGCGGAGCTGAGTATATATAGAATACGGACAGGAACATAACGCAGAGAAAATATTTTTACTTATACCGAGACAATAAATCTGCATTGTTATTGGCATCGGTGGGAAGTTTTAAATAGGACGTGTTAAAATGTTCTGGAGAGAAATAGAATTAAGAGTAGAACTTGTAGAGCAGGTACACTGGATGCCCACAACCCACATGTGGCATGGCATGCCCTTATATATACCGTGCCTCTAAGGCATTTTATCATTCTTTGCTTCCACTCTAAATGCCAAGAGAGCTGCTCTTGGCATTTATAGTGGAAGCAAAGAATGATAAAATGCCTTAGAGGCACAGTACAAGGCACACCCAGGGCTGTTCCTACAATGAGGTTGCCTCAAGGGGCATCTCATTGGGAGCTGTCCGGGTGGGATGACACAGGGGCCAGGAGGGCAGCCACAGTGCTCCAGGTTGCTAACTTAGCAAGCTGCGACGCTCTGAGCAGATTCCTGCCCAGCTTACTGACATCACCAGGAGCTGAGCTGGATGCTCTGGCTGATGTCCCACCAAGCTCCTGGCAACCAGTGACGTTAACGAGCTAGGCGGAACAGCGTACAGAGCCACTGACAGCGCAGTCCATCATCCGCCCTCCACGGGATATCCTCAGCACAATAACCCCCAGTAACAACATTGCCTAAGGCGGCGAAAACTTAGGGATGGTCCTGGGTGCACTTAAATGATAAGAACCTATTTTAGAAGCTCGGAACCTTGTGTCATGTGGCTATTTTGTCAAAATCACCCGTAGAGCGAGCTATTCCAGGCAGCATGGGGTTTGCTTTAAAGTCAGAGCTACTTCATATCTGCGCATACCACTACAAAAAAGGACCAAGAGATAGTTTTCATGAACTGTAGGGAGACTTTTGACTACTCATTGCATATATTGCACCCCTTCCCCCTATAGTTTTTGTGCTAATCATAGCCAAATATATCCACGAGAGGCCAGAGGAGGTCAATTAAAAAAGTAAAAATTATCACCATGAGTTTAGATTAGAAAGCTGGGTATACGCACTTCAAATTTTGCTAAATGTGTTCTGCTGTTGGCACCCTACCACTCGGCGTCCCTCGATCAGCTGATCAAAGGAGCTAGTTGGAAATTCTCGGCCGACCGGAGCGAGCAGCTAATCAGCTCCTAGACTCGTTCGGGTATTCTGATAATGTCCAGCAACCATGCATTCCATGGTTCCTAGTACATTTAAAAAATGCTGCACAGTATTTTAATTAGAAGCTTCTTTTGAATTGCTGCCTGTGCTCAAAACTCTCACATGTGCAGTGCACTCTCTCACTTTGTCTCGGCAGCAGCTGAGCTCAGTGTTGTGTGACAAACAGAGAATGAGAGCACACTGGGCATCTCTTTCAGGGGTTTAGAACGAGCCGGAGCACCCATTCCTGTGGTGCTGGACATCTAGACTTTACAGGAGGAGGGGGGTTGGTTGGGGTTCTAACAGCCTTGGGAGAAGCTTGGGGTATGCCATTCATAAGAAGTTTCTATTTAAAAAAATAACTGCTGTTATTTTTTAATGCCCTAGGGATGGCGGAATGTATGGGATACTTTTTTTGGTAAAGGATGACTAACCCTTTAAGGTATCCTTTCCCACCTCTAACTTCCAGGCCCTATCCTGCAACAAAATAAGCCTGAACATTTGTGATCATTTAAGAATAAATAGTCAGACTGTTGCATAAGCTCGGATATGTCTGGTTATTTAAAAGAACTTTACACAAGTGCACTGAAAGTAGATGGAACATTTGAGATGGATCAAAAGAAGCCAATGCACTGCGTGTTTGAATATCTTCATTCCAATCAATCAATAAGACTTTGAAGCATAAAGTGAGGCTTGTGTATAACCTTTCTGTGATCTTTTCTAAAAGCACTACACAAGTTTAGCGACAATAAAATGTGAATTTATAACTGATAAGCGACAATATACATTTTTACATTTGTAAAAGTATTTTACAGACAGATGAACATATTTACAGACATCGACTGGATCCAGATCTAATTAATCAAAGGCTTAAATGATTTCTTCTGTCTGTGGTCACATAATGGTTTGTCTCGGCTACAAAGGCAATGATAGATGACAGCTTTTTATCTCAGCACTTTGAGGTGAGCTCATCAAATGAGGTAAGAAGGCGTAGGTGCCCCTAAGTGCTCTTTATTAGTAATACCTCTTATGATGGCACCAGGTAGCTGTGATCTGTCCTTTTGGCTATCACATCCCCAAATTGCTTTCCACACAAATAAATCAGTGTCTTCCTGAGTGTCAGTAACTAATGTGGCAAGAAAGGGCAATAGGGGATCATGTATAAAACTCGTGCAAACTAAACAAAAAACTGGGTATTTTCTGCAGACCCCTAAAATGCAATTTTGGTCATTTACTTTACATCATAAAATAAGAAATGTGCATTATAAAATATATGGAGCAAGAAAAGAAATGCCTGCCCATTTTATTAAGGTCATCCTTTGTAATTGTGTTTGTGTAAAGATTGGTAGGTATTGTAGTAAGAAAGCTATAGACCAGCCTTTCTCTGCCAGGGTTCCATAGAACCCAAGAATTGCCCCAGAGGTTTCTAGAGGTTCCTTGAGCAAGGATCAATGTTGGACTCTTTTTTAAGTAACCACTGAATCCAATGAAGTTTTTAGCTGCCTTTGGGGAGGTGGGGCATTTTCCTACTCTTCCAATGACCACCAATGTATGGGGGACATTCTTCCGACGATCACCAAACTAAGGTAAGCTTTCTCCATTGACCACCAATGTAAGAGGAGAAAAATTATCTCACCAATCACCAATCTAAGGGAGGCTTTCTTTACTGACCAGCAATGTAAGAGGAGGGCCCTTCTCCTACTGATCACATATCTAAGGGAGGCTTTCTCCACTGACCACCATTGTAAGAGGGACCTTCTCCCACTGATCACCAATCTAAGGGAAGCTTTCTCCACTAACCACCAATAAAAAGAGTGACCTTCTCCCACTGATCACCAATCTAAAGGAGGCTTTCTCCACTAACCACCAATGAAAGAGGGACCTTCTCCCACTGATCACCAATCTAAGGGAGGCTTTCTCCACTGACCACCAATGTAAGAGGGACCTTCTCCCACTGATCACCAATCTAAGGGAGGCTTTCTCCAATGACCACCAATGTAAGAGGAGGGACCTTCTCCCATCGGTCACCAATCAAATGGAGGCTTTCTCTACTCTGACCATCTCCTGTAACATGTCAGAAGTCTCTGACCATCTCCTATAACACGTCACCGGTTTTTTATCATCTCAAGTAACATGTCAGCAGTCTTTGATCATCTCATGTAACGTGTCAACAGTTTCTGATCATGACATGTGAGCAATCTCTGATCATCTCCTGTGGCATGTCTGCAGTCTCTGACCATCTCCTGTAATAAGCCAGCAGTCTCTGATCGTCTCATGTAACATGTCAGCAGTCTCTGACCATTTCCTATAACATGTCAGCAGTCTCTCATCATCTACTGTATGTAGCATGCCAGCAGTTTCATCTCTTGTGACATGTCAGCAGTCTCTGATCATTTCTTGTGACAGTCCAGCAGTCTCTATAGAGATACAGTCACTGAATATTATATGTGGCCCTTTGGTGGCTTTAGACTCCGCTATATAACAATGGTTTACCTCAACTAGCTTATGCTATCCAAAATGTGTGAAGCATAGTTCTGGCTTACCCTCATCAGTAAATTAGGGTTATAAGGACCAATGTATACACAACTCTGCCCCCCCCGCCCCCCTTGTATTATGATCCTCTCCCCCATGTGATCTCAGTGTGGGGGGGGGGGGCATGGATCACCTCCTGTCCTCTTTCATCTACATGTGACTTCAGTGTGGGGGGACATGGGTCATCTTCCAGCCTGTGAGGACTCCATGTCTCTACACTGACTCACCAGATGGTACACTTTGAAGATGAGCTGTATCTTGCTCCAGTCGGGGTGGTGTTTGTTGGTGGGCTCTGTAGTTGGATGGTAAGCTGATGCCTTGGCCATGAAGACAGAGGGATCCGATGTCACAATAAGACTCTGCACTGTGCACCATTCCTCACTCAATCTCTCCTTGGCTAAAATGGACTGGAGTCAACGGAAAGTGAAAGTGAGTGCGGCGTTCAGGTGATCCTTTGGCTGTTGGCACTGACAGTCTCACTGGTTTGGGGGTGGCGGCTTTTTGTCGTTCCCCCTGGAAAGTGCCACCCAAGGCAAACGCCTCTGGGTGCAGTTCAGGATGACCATACTACAAACAAAAAGGAATGGGGTGGACCGTTACAGTACAGCAATGTGTGGATGGATAAATGCAGGCAGGCTATGCTCTCGGATGCATCTCCTGGTCTAATTTCCCATTTTTATTGGATTGTTCCTTTAACACAGATAACAAAGACATTAAATTATTGACATTTTATGCACTCTTGCTTCCTTTCCATGTATAATTCTTCGTGGACTTATTAGGATCTTTATTTACCATATTGTACCAGCTGCCTTGTGAACAGACCCTAGGGAAATTAAATTTACTGTATCCATATTGCAGCTTTTATACACTGATACGTTGCATACATAGAAAATATTTCCAGGAGCTCTGAAGTGCTTTCTAAATGCTAGAAACTCTGCAAGAGATTGTTAAACTGGCACAGTGTATCTCTTATAGCAGAGAATGGCATCCTGGACCTGGCAGGAAATGTATAATTATCAGCACCACAGGAGGTGCATCTGCTGCAGGATCTGAGCAAAGATGCTAGAGCTGCCTCTTATTATGGTTAGCATTGATAATCCCATTTACTATTACATTGTAAAGTGTGGTGCCATACACATGTGATCTTAGATAGTACAGATCCCAGAGAAGCTCGGAGTTCCATAGCGATTGCAGCGAGAAGATGTAGATTCATATCGACAATACCTTTCCAGCTTTTACCTAATTCTGCAAAACCAACGTTCTTTATTTTTGCATTTATAGGCATGGATTAATACAAAGGCCATAAAGATGATAGCCTAAGACACGAACGTTTCAGGAAGTGGGGGAGCAGACTCATTATATTACCACCTATCCTACGTCTGTAAATGCACAAAGATGAATTACCAAGGACATACTATTTCCTTAAAGTGGATCTACGGGCAAAATAAAAAATTGCTACTATGATGCAGTCTGCAGCAGTTAAAGTGATATTAAAGCCACATTTTATTTTTTATTTCTCCTCCTTTGCTGGAGGCTGTTGTTTTTTTCTTTTTTAAAGTACTTCTTTCCTCATTTTCTAGTGTGTCCCCGCCATGCTCTTCCCCCCCCGCCCCCTGCACGGGTGCCACCATCGTTCTAATGGAGGCACCCGTGCGCTTGTCCCCGCAGCGGCTGTGTGCGCCCATAGACACATACAGGCCTGTGGCAGGCCATGCCCCTTCCTTCTTTGATTGATGGCAGAAGGAGCCTACGGCTCCTCTGCCATCAGTATCCTCCTCCACATCCCTGAAATTTGGGGTACGGAGGATCGCTTCGGGACCAGCGGCGGGGACGAGCACTGCTAAGAGGTAAGAGTGGGGGAGACTGGGGAGGGACTGAGGTAAAAAAAGGTCCTAGGCTGTTTTTACCCTAATGCAGAGAATGCATTAAAGGAGAACTATGACTTAAGGGCAAATAAAAATACCCCTTACCTTGATTGTAGTAGCATCGTTCCTTTTTTCTAAAGTCGCAGCCCATCACAGATAAAACTCTCAAAACCTGTAGTAAATGGCGTCTTCAACCCTGCTCCAAGCTCCTTTCCTCTTAGGGCGGCGTTAACATTTGATCCAGCCCGCCCACGGCTTTTTTTTCAAATGATCTCATTGCTGTGGCCGCGCTTCCTCTCATCATGCACAGCTGTGTTTTGTCAGCTCGTGCACGCTGGCATTTGTGAGCAGGAGGCGGAGTCTGAAGTGAGAAGGCAGCAGCAAGAGATGGACTCAGCCTCCCTGCACATTCAGTGCTATTTCCCCTCTCTCATCAGCGATCCCCAGTAATTAGGATGTCAGCATAACACAGGGGGAGAGAGAGAGGATAAAGAGCCATCCCTCTCTTCATCATTTACCAGAAATGGGCAAGTCCATATATGGTGAATGATGTCACTGGGTATCCCTGCAGACTGGCAAGCATCCGATCAGCAGAGATCCCCAGTGACATCATTCATCATATATGGACTTGCCCATATGTGGTAAATGATGAAGAGAGAGAGAAGGCTCCTTCCCCTCTCTCTCTCTCTCTCTCTCTCTCTCCCTGCCCTGTGTGACGCTGACATCCTCAATTCACCGGGGATCGCTGATGGGAGAGGGGAAGAAGCCCTCTCTCTCTCTTCAGCATTTACTACAAATGGGAAAGTCCATATATGGTAATGGTGTCACTGGGAATCCCTGCAGACTGGCAAGCATCGATCTGCAGGGATCTCCAGTGACATAATTTAAAATCTCCTCATTGCGGCGCTTAGCCCCGCCCACCACCTAAAATGTGCATTTTGGCTAATTAGAGTAAATTACATAATTTACTTATTTAGCCTAAGCAATGCATTAGTCAAGCAAAGATAGAACCCCATAGTTCTCCTTTAAGGTAAAAAAACACCCCGACCTTAATACTACTTTAAATAGAACTGAAGCCAGAACTTTATTTTTTTTTAGTTTTGGATGGAGAAGAGGGGTATTAGAACACCTGTCAGGTTGTTATTGCTGTTTGTGTCCCTGTTAGGGAGATTCACCCACTCTAAGCCCTCATTCACACGAGTAACAGCCGGCCTGTACAGATCCGTGCTGCGTGCACAGCTGTATCGGGCCGCTTCTGGGAAGGACAGGTGCTGCGTTTGATTTGTACGCAGCAGCCTGTTCTTCTCTATGGGAGTATGCGGCCGTATGCTCGCTTGAACTGCATGTCGGTGCAGATGTCCATACGCGGACGCTGACAGGATGGACACCCGCACTCACACAGACGTGCAGTTCGGGTGAGCGTACGGCGGCGTAGGCCGCATACTCCCATAGAGAAGAACAGGCTGCTGCATACAAATCACACGCAGCACCTGTCCTTCCCGGGAGCTGCCCGACGCTGTAGTGGGTGGTGCCTGCTGGGTCCCTCCCACATCTTTGTTCTATGCACAGGTTATGTGCATCACAGTAGTTATGTCACCACTATGTTTAAGTTTTAGGTAAGGTTTAATTTTTTTTAGAGGCATTTGGTGCATACAAGGTAGATTCATATCCTTTCATTGCTAAGGAGCAATTTATTAACATTTATGTTTTTGTGCCCGTAGTAGAACTTTAACAGGCCAAGTTGTAAAAAAAAAAAAGTGGCATTTACAGAGGCTAGGAGATACCTTAAACACTGCCAGGGCTGCTTACAATGGTAACATTTTATTTATTTGGTTTATTTTATTTTATTTTTTTTATAAAAGAAAACAAAATAGTTTTGCTGTAACTGCTTAGAAGTGTTAGCTGGAGTCAGAATTTAATTTATTTGTCACTTTCTCAATGTCCATCTAGAAGGACATCTCCATTAAAGACCACCCTGCTCCCCCAGGGTGACAATGCTGCTATTTCTCTACAAAACAAACAACACTATCATCCTGTTACTGGAAAAATAAAAATAATGGATCAATTGGAAAGATACAACAGGTACAAGGCCACAGAGAGTCAAAACAAAAACTGTTGTGTTAATACAAAAGCTTGCATCATACAGATAGGCCGGGAGCTATGGAAAGAAGAGGAATAAGCAAAAGACCTACATGACTAGGGTGGGAAGGGGATAGGAGAGGGTTAAAGAAAGTTAGAAGCTGGTTAGAGGAGGGTCACCTACAGGATTGGAGGAAAGTGGTCTTCTAAGGGGGGCTTCGGAGAGAGTATTCAGGAAGGAGTAGTTCCAGGAGTCCAGTGTGACCAGGAGAAGGAACAAACTTTCAACCCGCCTGCCCTGGTATTGTTTTGTGGTTGTTGAATTTTGTCACATCGGTGGCTTGGCGGTTTGGACCCTTGAAGGCATTTTGTCTGGGTTGGCAATAGGAACCAATGTGGATCTGTGGGCAATTTAATTACGTCCCCAAGGAGGTGTATGGTCGGCTCGGGGCATTCAGATATAAGAAATGTGCCCACAGACACTGGTCCGTTTTATAGAGTTATAGTGCCTTCAAGGACCTTGAAACCAGACAATTCCTACTATACAGTTATTGGTTATTGTTGTTGTTATTTTTAAAATGTTATTGATAAGGTTTGTAATAAAAAGCTGCTGTGGCCATTTAAACTCCATCCCTTGTGTAGTGTATTAATTGGTAAGATTGGGATGTGGAATCGATGGCTAAGGGGGTGGATTTTAGTTAAAGGGGGACCTCTGAGCTACCTTAGTCATCTCAATATATATCATTGTTGTTTTACACATAGTTCTACTTTAAATGCCCAAAATATTTCCTTGGTGGGCAAAAGATTTGTGATCATTGATGCCTAGGACTGAAATCTGGCATTGGATATTAAAGTGACCCTATCATCCCTACAGAGTACAGGCAGCTTTTTTGTTGGGCATCCTATATTTTGGTCATCATTAAAATTAAATCATGTAATCAGTGTAAAATGATAAAGCAACTGGAGCTACCTACCTATTCTCTGGTGCTGTCCCATGCAGGATGACTGACTCATTAACTGTGCTTGTCTATGAATAGCATATTAATTTCTAATATCAGTTAGTTTTCAAATTTACATTTAATTTCATTTACAAAAGAAAATGTAACATTACAAAACAGGGCTGATAGGCAATACATTATTTATATTAAATAATTTAATTGAGGGACTCTAATGGTGGTAAATCTGTGCTTTATTTTCTTGGTACATATGCTGAAGCCACTGTAAACGTTCCTGTTCTCTCTTTGGGGATGAGCTCAGGTTCAGACTGAGTTCAGTCTGAACCTGAGCTCTTCCAAGCAAGGACGTGCCATGGGCACTTCCACCCAATCAGCTGCAAGCTGGGCATTCCCCGCCCTGCAGTTGCATGTAAACAAAGGGGCGGGGCACTTGTGCTGATGTCATTTATGTTATATAGCCATATTTTGAAAATCTAATGTACCAGACATAGACATGTACCCATATAAGGTCAATAATGTCACAACACCCACCCCTTTGTATACATCCAGGTGTGGAATTCCTTGTGCACAGCTGATTGGGTCGCACAGAAGGAGCATCTGGGTTCTCTCCTTCTGGGTTCGGAGGAGTGAGTTCAGTTCAAACCTGAGCTCATCCATATCACCTTTATTGTTGTTGTTTTTTTTTTATATATAATTTAACACACAGAGGTGAGCTGGAACAACCAACAGAGTATGTAGGTTTAGCAGGGTGATCTCACTGTTAAGAATTCTAAGACATATAAGAAGTCAGAGGCTACCTCAGACCTCCAGGTTCAACCCAAACCTAAAATATAACATTTGGGTGGACTGATCCTTTAATTGTTTTATCCCATTGACAAAATAACATGATTTTCCTCTCTGGTCTGTAGTCCTGACACATCTCCAGATCTGGTATCAGGGACCAGCAGTTTGATGTTTGGTTTTGTTGTAGACCAGGGACTGTAAATTAGCGATCTGGGTAAAGTGCACTCACATATTCGCTCGTAATGTGCTGCAACACCTACTCAATTGGAGTGGTCTGATTTACATACAAGGGTGAAGTTGTGGCAAAGAGAGGCGTATAATTAAAATCACAAGGGTTAGAGCTGGCTGAGTGGTATTTCCATAAAGTGTTGCATCTTCATAAATACTCGCAGTGCCCTTGTTTAACCGTCATTATTCAAATAGGAGCTTTTCTGATGCTTTGCTATATTAACATAAATATATCTGCATGTGTGGTTCAAAGGCTGCTATTTCTTGGCCTTGAAGGAGGTTATCCTGCTTGTTGTCAGACATCAGAGAATGGTTCAAAAGGATCTTAACCCTTCTCTGTGGGTACAATGATATGTGCTGCATATATTTTAATTAAAAAAATACCGCAAATACAACCACTTCCACAGGTGTTGAGGCTGTGAAGATCCAGCTACACCTTGACAGCATAATGGTTACTTTGATGACATCATTGCACACTGTGGTTACCGTGATGACATCATTGTAGATTGTACGAGCAGGTCTCTTCTAATCCTCTTGTATGGAATTGTATTGTAACTGTACTGCTTTTCCATATTTTGTAACTTGCTATGTAAACTGTTGAAGCTATTATATAAATCCTGAATAATAATAATAAGCATCATGCATGCAAGTGTTGTACCTGTGTATGGGGCCTGCCGGCCACGTACATGACTGATGGATTCGTAAATTTTCGTTCCTTCGTTCAAAACCCCAATAAACACTCGGACTGCGTGACATGGATTTTAATGGCCACAGCAGCCCTTTTATTAAACCAAACAACTTTAACAATAACCAAAGTTTGGTTTAACAATAAACCAAATAATATATACAAATAATACTGTAAACGATGGTTGACCTGGGAAGGGGTCTCTGGGTGCCCAACAGCCAAAAAGGCCTCTCTTACCACTCCACCATTGTCCCCAGCCGCACCACAACCAGCTCGAGGACACTTACTCCTTCTGGGTTCCCGTGGGGCCAAGCCCCGCCCTTTACAAATCCGGACACCAACAGGGGGAATCACCCATACCAGCTGAGGGCCCCCCATTTCTTTAATCAACTCCGATTTGTAGACCCCCAAATACCCCTTAACCCGCCAAGCTGCCGTAACAAAAGAACCCCCCCCACAACCCCAAGATTCAGGGAGGAAGGGTGGGACAACCTGCTTCCTTCATCGATTTCCAGAAAGAGGACGTCCCTCAGTCCTCGCAGTTCCTTCCCTTGCGGCTCCTCCCGAACACCTGACTCCCATGTCCAATTAGGTGAGAGCAGCTATTCCCATTTTATTTTTTAACTCTTTCTCCCGGGACTATTCCTCCCCCCAGTCATGTAGCCCCTCCACTCAGTCTCTCCGGGTCTGTCTGTATATGTGCAACCTAAAGGTACAGACAACATTTGACCTTTTATGGGTCATCTCGATCCAACCCCAGCTCCCAAATCTTAATTTCCTCTCCATGATGATGTCAACCATGTGTCCTGATTGCATTATTTGGCATGTTTGTCTGAAGTATATTAGGGCATGCAGAATCATCCGTCAGTAATAACTTTATGGTGGCAAGATGTTGGAGCTGCAAGACCTCTACCCAGAGGCTGTACTACTTAGTACTTAGCCTGTAGTACTTTCTGTACTAAATAATATCTGTAAAAAATAAATCAAGGCAACTGGACTTGCTGTATTTTTCTAAATAAGTGCATCAAGTCCAGTTGCCTTGATTTATTTTTTACAGATATACCCTGACCTGGATGAATGAAAATGTTCACAGACATTTGTACTAAATAATGACCAGTTGTGTGTGTTAAAGTGACATTAAAGTAAAAAAAAAAACATTCTCACCCAATGTTAATGTCAGCACTTACCTTAAATTAGGTTTCTTAATCCGATCTTCCTCTTCTTTCCTGACGTTTTCATCTGTCCCTCCAGTGGTGCGGCACTTTTCCAATCCAGCGCTGACTCCTCTCTGCTTGCAGGCACTTCCGATCCAGCGTTGTCTGCATGCGGGTGCACGCGTCCATAGACGTACCTTGCGTCTTTGCTCGTCTCCTGGCCGAAAATCTGAACTGCGCATGCGCCCGCCCCAAGATGCAAACAAGAAGTGCATACTGCATGATGCAGGAAGCACAATTTCTGGAAGAGTGAGGAGTATTGTCATACTTTCACTGCATTGTTCTGCGCAGAAGATCACCAGGAGAATTCATTCTGTAAGAAATAATCCCAGTTCCTTATAAAAATCCAATTTTCATATAACCTTTTGTTATTGTTAATGTGGAAACTAAAGGACCCAATTATAAAGCACTGGTATTGCGTTACTACGAGCCATAATAATTCTTTAAAATAAAAAAAGGATACACCAGCACATTTATGAAGTGCGGTGGTGTGCTTTACGGATATGCCTGCTGCTTTGCTGGATTCGGAGACCTGAACCCTACTGTGAAGAATGGAAACAAAAAAAAGTGTTGGGATTAGGGGAGCCTGTGGGAAAGTCATGTGACTAAGCCCCCCTCCTATAACATTCTCTGCAGGATTATGCACTTTTTTACTCCAAGTGACATTACAGGTTCCAGACCACGATTTACGAATGAAACGCAAAATGCAGGAACAGCGTGGTACATTGCTGTATACGTTCTCTATTTTCAATAGATCCCTAAGAGTGTCAGCAGCCAATGTATTTGGCCTTCACATTCAAAATAGAAAAACTTGTTGGCAACAGACTGCAGTCTATAATTTCACATAAGAGCTTCAGTTTGAATCTAGGTTAGGTTGGTTGCGTTCGTGGAAAGGAAATGAACACAGCTAGAGGCTGGTGCTCAGTCCTTAAATCACACCTCAGGGTATCTGAGAAGTAAGGTAATGTTGTACTGAACTCTACACTCAGCTGCCAGTTGGTAGACCATGGAGAATAGAGACACATGTTCCAACTTTGTGCAAACAGTAATGGAACTCAGCTGGGCACAGTCTTATAAACACAACACCAAAGTAAAGTGACTTGTACAGAAAAGCCTTTTTGAGCGCGAGATGAATAACACGCCTCATAAGTGACCTGATTAGTTAGGGCTGTTTAATTAGTACTGCCTTAAATATGCACTATTTGAACTATCAAAGGGTACTACTGCTTAGATATTTTGTTCTATAATGAGTTTTGAAGGGTCCTCTATAACAATTTTCCTGGCAAGAGATGTACGTGACATTTTTGTTTATTAAGTAAAATTATGGTGGTTTTTTTTTTTTCTCTTTCAAATGCTTGGCAAGTGTTATTACAATACATACAAATCCTGCATTTAGCTGTATAATTATGTACTGTGAATACATACGGTTTGCAGGTTCGATTCCCGGCAAAAATCATGCTTTCCTCCTAAACAAAGTGTCTCACACTGCTTGTTCCTGGCTCAATCACATGAGGATTTTTCTTGGTGCTGTAGGGGGGATTGAGGTGGCAGGGGAATGAGGTGAAGGTAAGAGAAGGAACCTTATGATACCTGCTTTACTGCATTTGAGCTAATCATATTACTTTTTTCTCAATACAGAATTGTTTTAAAGCTAATCTGTGATTAGCCTATGCAGGGCAAATCACTGGGACCAATTTAAAACAATACTCCACCTTGATGTTTTACGGTGCATCATGAAACATAGCCACATTGAAGGTACCCTTATTGCAATGTTCATTGTCACTGCTATATAGATGTTGCGCCTTTAGCTCTTACATCATTATAGTTGTTCATTTAATGATTAAATTATATTTTACGAAATGAGAGTGAAATTTAAAGCTGCTCTTTCTTTGTTTTCAAAAGAAGAATACCAAGGCCAACAAATATAAAGTGGATTGTTTTCCCACACAAATGAATGTAAAAAGAGACTTTAATATTATTCATAGGTAACGGTGTAAAAGATTAAGATGATATATATATATATAGGAAATAAAGGCAAGCAGTGCTTTCAAACAAAGGGGTGAACTCCTGTACAGTAAGCTCACAGAGGAAAAAAAAAGCTGTCATCTTAATTCACCTTTGTCCCTGGCGTGCCAGCTAACATAAAGTAATAGGCTGCTATTAGCATTTGTTTTATATAATGCGACTCACACATTTATGTATAGTGGTCCGATAAAGAGAACTTTGCACATTTATAAACAACATGGAAGGCCATCATGTGTTTATGAGCATGTTGGACATCCCATTTTATAACCATGGATATTAATATGTAATGGGTTGCCCCTTGAAACTATGATAGTCTGCATTCTTCCGAGAAATTCCTGGTGTGTTGTTAGGAGTAGACATGTAAATTCAATTTTATTTTTTGTGAATTCATACATTTTGATGGATCCGAATATCCAAATTCTAAGGAGGCTGAATGCAAACAATCCAAATGTTATTTTAACAACATTTCAGATCAAGTGAATTTCATTCACAATTAAATTGGACACTTTTTTTCTGGCCAATTAGAAAACCCTGTCCGAAACTAAAATGAAATTCCGAAAGATCTGAATCTGTATAACAGAACAAAGTAGTGTTCAGACCCGAAATCTGCAAGATAGAAAAATTGGAAACTAAACACATTTTTTGCCGCCTTACATGTCTATTTAGGAGCACCCAGTACAAACATTTATCTAGGATGGTGATTCATTGAAAATATTTACTGTATATATTATTAGCAATTAGGGAGGCCAACTTGCCAGTTGGCTGCCCTCATTGCTACTAGGATACTCTGATGATTCAGCCCCATTTTAGCCTAATCTAGACTTTCTAATAAACTACATGGAGATTTTATCATATTATTATAATGAAAGTGAATTACCAAGTGAGATGAATGTTTGTACTAGGCACTCCTAGCCACACACAAGAATTGATCATCTGATGAATAATTCGCCTACCATGCTTCCACCACAGGTTAACTTCCTTAGAGGAGACCTCTTTACCTCGTTATATATACATTAAAATGTATTCTGATTCTCGTCAATCCACCACTATCAATCATCTTCCAGACTTTCACAACATTTTTCTGGGAAGGTTTTCTACCATGTTTGGGAATATGACTTCAGAAATATTTGCCCATTCATACAAATTAGCATTTGTGTGGTCTGGTAGTGATAATTAACCTCCAATCCAATTCAATTTATCCCAGAGGTATACAATAGGGTTAAGGTCAGGGCTCTGTGTGTTCCATTTGAGGTCCTCTACACCAAACCCATCAAGCCCTGTCCTAATGAAGCTAGCTTTGTGGATAGGGACACGTGCCAGAGTCGTGCCAGATGATAAAAGCATGTTTTCCAAACTGCTGCCACAAGATTGAAAGTGCCGCAAAGTGTCAAACATCCTCTTTATTTGAAACACCTTTACTAATTTGAAGGAGTGTCCACATATGTTTGGCCATATAGTAGATGTGATGGTCAGGTGTCCATAAACTCTTGGCCATATAGTGTATATAATGATGCAACACATCTTCCAGAGAGCACACCCAGGTCTAAAGGAAAAAAAGACAGGTTAAAGAGCCAATAAACTTAAATTACAAAGGGGTCTATTAACAAACATCTTGTATAAGAAGCACAGTTACATGTGTAATCCAGGAGATTGTCAGAATTGAACACGCTTGAATGAAATTGCATGAGAAGGAGTTACTTTCCTGATGACTTCCTGAACTGTAATCCAATTACCAGCTTGCACTGGTAAGCCTCTCCTAATGTTAATTAGCAGAAAAAATAGAATAATATGATACAAAACTAAGTTAAAATTATTGTTCACTTCCTTAATTTCTGTGTAGATATGACTATATTTATACTAAGAACTTGTAAATAAGATCATTATTTTTACATTACGTATTTGCATGTTTGGTTTATCCAGAAGGTATCAGACTGATACCAGACTTAGTTGGCACTGGGGGTCTGTAGATTCAAGAATTTAGCAGTTCAATAGACACTGGTCACAAAACCTATAGCTATTTCTTTCTTTTATCTTCCTCTTTTTGATTTTTAGAAAAAAATTAAAATGGCATAAGACTTAAAAATATATCAACTTGCTATAAATAATGTTATCTGTATGTATAATGTTTTAAACATCTTGTGTCTGGCTATTCTTACTTATACTTGCTTACTAGTGATATACTGTATGCATATTGGGACAACCTTATTAGTTCAATACATAAACAAACTCTGCTTTTGCTTTGCAGTGCTACACAATGCTTGTGTGTTACTGCTCTTCATCATAATTATGTGTGTATCAGTCGACTATCAGAATGATTGGTAACCCACCCTTCTTCTTGTGAATAGAGATAGTTATACTTATCTTGTACCTTTTGCGGCCCCCATTAAACCTTTCCCCATCAGTCTTTTACTCACCTGTTCAATCTTCTGAGCCGTGCCAAGGTGCAGTTATTGCGGTTGCACTTGGGACCATGTTCCCAGATCATTTAACATTTAACAACCATTGTCCTATAGGATTATATGTGTTTTTAAAGGCCCACTAAAAAAAACCCCCCCCCCCCCCCCCCCCCGCACATTGCAATGGTTAAGTGCTCGGTAGGTCTAGGAGTACATACAGAGGATATATTACATACCTTACCCCCTACTCATTTTCCTGACACTTCAAGCTGTGGGCAATACCTCTGTGTCATCAGGTACAATGCAGGACTATTACCTCTGCATTGTATTTGGAGGATGCAATTGTACGCAGCCAGAAGCACCTTAGAGGAGTCACATGGAAGGAGGGAGACTGAAAGAGTGAGGAGTGGAGTGGGGTAAGTATTACTCCTTATCATTGCACCCCTAAACTTAATGAGCAGTTAACCTTTGCAGTGCGGAGGGAATCCGGTGCAAGGGTTTTTTTTGTCTTCAGTTGGAATTTAAAGTATGTTATGCATGCTATTGACCTGTATACTTCAACCGTGTTTAGAAGTCATGAAACTGCTGCGGGGCACCTCTATCTTGAAAGTGAGGTCAGTAGCCCCAGCAACTGACTTCCCTTCTCTCCTCCCTCAGCAGCTACATGAAAGGTTATGTAGGTGTGATGGACTGGGATTCAGATTGTGGGAATCATAAAAAATATACATACCCCACACTATTTGTGTTCTCAAGTTTGAGTTATGTAAAAGTAATTATGTCAGCAGCCTGTAGGTGGCGGATGATGCAATAATGAGAGGGAAAAGACGTTCTAGTGAAAAGTGAAAGTAAAAAGATCTAGCACATGGGCAACTGATAACTGGCCTCATCTCATTATTCTACAGTTACGTAGAACTACTCCAATAATATAAGTTTAACTAAAACTGATCATAAAGGTTTATCAATGGTGTATGCCCAGTTAAAAGCAAGCGTTGAACATTGTATTATGAGTTTATCAGTATTTTATTCATGCAAAAAAATCCATGTGTACCTTTTATGGATTCATATGCAAAGCCCTATTGTGTGTGATACCGATTGATGTATATGGCTATGCAATGTAGAGATATATAACATGTCGGTCAGCAGCCATGTAGCATCCAGGAGGTAAAAGAGAAGATCATATATTTACAGCAATGTCAATTGTTATTAGTAGGGTTGCACCGATACTGGTTTTTCGTTATCAAGCACGAGCATCGATATTTTTTTTTCGGTACTCGCCGATACCGAGTGCCAATACCGGTGCTTCCACTGGCATGGAGCCTGCTTCCCAGGCAATCAGGAAGCCAGGCGGCGGGTAATGACATGCCGTCCGGCTTCCTGATTGCCCAGGAAGCCGGCTCCATGTTACCCTACGGCACTGCCGGTCAGAGGAAATCTTCCACTGACCGGAAGTTCCGGTATCGAGGAAGGTATCAGAGCATTTGGGCGGATACAAATACTTGGTATTGGCACTGATACGTATACTAGTATCGGTATCGGTGCATCCCTAATTATTAGTTTAAATCAATTTTGTCATTATTGAAAGAGTATTTATGTATATATTTATTGCAAAACAGCCAAAACGTGAGGAAAAAACATTTTCTATTTTTGGTAATAGCAGAACATATGCCTGTAGTGTGAATTTTGAATATATTGAAGCATATTGAATTGTTTATGCAAGTTGAGCATCTAATATTGTGAACATTAATAGCAATTTATTTGTAAAACTGAAGCAAAATGTGTAATTGTTATAATTGTCATCAAAATGTTATACTTACCTGTAAAAAATTTTTTTTTGTAAAAACAGAAAACAAGTAGCCAAATTATAACTGGTCTCATCTCATTATTCCACAGTTATTGGCTCTCATTCTCCCATATTTGAGACCAGTAACATAGGGATATAAGGACAGGGGCAGAGGAGCAGGGAAAGCACAGACAATAATTAGCCACTCCTAGAAGAAGAGAAGGCATGACATGGACCAGTGACATGCGGTACCTTCGCTTCCTGGTGAGGCATTCCCCAGCCCCACCCCCAGCACGCCCTGCCCATATACCACCGAAGCAGGAAGGGACTTGCTTGTCACTGGTGAGGCACTGAGAGCGATGGGCTCAGTGGCTTTCTTTTTTTGATTGGACAGCTTGGATCGATGGTGCTTTGCTATTGGTCCAAACCATCCACAGAGCTCACTCCTCTAACAAAGAGTAGAGGCTGTTGCAGCTCTTGCCTCACTATGTTAGGTTACACAAGAAGTGGGGAAGCCCACTGCTGTGTGACCTAACTACCTGTCAAAAGCCAGATGCAGTGCTGCCTGAAAATAATAGTCAGTGTTCCGTCACTGACAGGTTACACAGTGGGCAGGCTTTCCCTGCTGTGTAACCTGGTACAAGCTGCTCTGAATGGAGAAAAAGCTGTCAGCTTCAGACTTGAAGCTGACAGCCTTTTCCTCCATAATATTAAGTGAAGCTCTGCCTCCCCTGACCGCATGTCCCTGGCAAGGAGGAGGGGGGTTGGGGAATTGACGCTCCCTGGGGAGGTTAAATTCCTTTGCAAATGCAGAAGCAAGTTCCAAGAGCATAAAAATAATTTAGGGAATGGAAAAACTGAATGTATTTTCTGTGCTTCTGCTCTCAATTTTTGATTGAGTTGGTGACAGGTTCTCTTTAAAGTAAACACTACTCACAGAAAACGCACTCTACTTTCCCTGTAACTTCCAAAGTTTATAGTACACTAAACTTTTCATCGAACCTGTAAATCATTGCACTGGTATTTCCAAATGCTAGTATAAAAGAAAACATTATGGTGAAATGGCATCAATGGATTTATCTGACCTTTACTGTGCATACATTTTCATAGCCCGGATGACTAGGAGAGTGATAAGGGCGAGCCCTTTACATAGATATTGTTCACTGGAAGTGTCCATGTTTTCCATCCAAGACCGCTCGGATGTGTATTTTCAGGATCATTGCTCCCTGTTAGTGGCTAGCATATCTACAGAGCTAAATGCGAGTTAATAACGATGTCACACAGTTCTACTCAAAGTAATGTCAATGCAGCTCCATGCAGCTTCGGCTACACAGCCCCTTATGCAGATGGGGCTTCCTTGAAAGCTCCAACGTAAAGCTGATAGCTGGTTGATAATAAATTTTGCAGTTGTTTTGTTATGTGGTGTTGAATCAATTACAGCTTGTGTAGTTTTGAGACGCACAGGAGCAGATGACACAATGCTTTCTGCAGATACTTGCTTATGGTGCTTAGCATTATTAAATCTAGCGCTGAGATAAATACGGTCGGTGCGGAGCCATACAACACTCTGCAAGGGCATCTCATACCTGTTTGCTAACCAGAGAATATAAACAGCCTGTGAAAACACAAGACAAATGTTAAATCAATAGGCAGTGTTCTGGAGAGCCTAACACATTTATCCCTGGTGGGGACCTTTGACTTATTAATCTCATCCCCATGGCAGTTCACAATATGTTATTTTCCTGCAAACTTCCATGCATCACTATCCGCTTAGCCGTGTTTTGGAAGAGAGGAGAGGAATAGCACATATAAACCTCTAAACCCGCCTAAGCTGCCCTTTCCGCTCTGTCTTAGGAGTCCGATCCCATCTGATCTCCGGGCTTCCTGAAAACATTCCATAGTGAAGAAATCCTCTTAGGGTTTGGATATATGGTCGCTGGAATAGTGACCTAGCACTGGTAAAAGGAGGGATTAGAATTCTGCAGAAACTGGGATCCCCTAGATACAATTTGGTTAAGGTTGATCTTGAAAGCAATGGCCTGGGTTCAGTTCTCTTGTACCTTCACCAAACTCAGCCAGAGATCTGGGTTAGATGAAAGCCATGATCGCCAGTGTCCTAGCACCCAATGATGTTCTGTGACCCACAATGCGTCATTGGTTGTTAGAATGCTAGTGGCTGGGCCTCACTGCGTCATTGGTTGTTAGAATGCATCGTGGCTGGGCCTCTCAGCGTCATTGGTTGTTAGAATACTAGCGGCTGGGCCTCACAGCGTGATTGGTTGTTAGAATGCTAGTGTCTGGGCCTCACAGCGTCATTGGTTGTTAGAATGCTAGTGGCTGGGCCTAACAGCGTAATTGGTTGCTAGAATGCAGGCAGATGCTCCATAACAACCAATGACGCTGTGGGGAAGTGCCTTAGCAACCAATGATGATGTGCTGCCCAGCAGCTAGCGTCCTAGTAACCAATGGCACATCATCATCATTCGTTTCGAAACTGTTGGCGGCCCCACAATGTCATAGGTTATTATGTTGTACCTGCCTGCATCCTAGCAACGCTGTACGGCCCAGCTGCCTGCGTCCTAGCAACCAATGACGCTGAGCAGGCTGCACAACATCACTGGTTACTGCAACACAGACAGAGGTTCGTTGGGCAAAGTTGGCTAGATCTTTCACCTGTTCGATGAACTGCGATCAGCTTTGCGTTCAGGTTGAAATCACGGTCAATCTGAACACGAAGCTCATCCCTGTTCTGGAGCAGCAGGACATTGATTAGGGCAGCGTTTTTCAACCACTGTGCCGCGGCACACTAGTGTGCAGTGAGATATTTTCTGGTGTGCCGTCAATAAAAACTATATATATATAGTATTATGATGACTAATATTATCATCATCATCATTATTGTTATTTTTCAGCATAAAGCAACATGTGCATTCAGCATAGCAACCTATCAGAATTCATCATTCATCAGTACAACCAAAAGCAGATCCCCAGCCAAAATAACAAGATAAAAATAAATAGTCCATTAAAGGATAAAATAACAAAACCATCTTTGGCTGCAGTATTCACTTTCAGTCCAGAGATTTCCCCCTGCAGTTATTTTTTTCTTCCACTAGATGTCCTAAGTTTGATGGCCAGCATAATTTAGCCTACTTCCAATGATCCCAAGTCATTATAGACCCTGATAGACAGATCCTGGTTAGTGAGAGGAGAAGCAGAACAGCGATGAAGCTCCCTGTTAGCACATGAACTGATTGGCTCCTTATGGTGCTTCTTCCTCTCACACTCCAGCTCCGCTGTACAGGGGCCTGTAAGAGGCTGATGCCAGGTCAGATTCAGGTACTTTCACTGCCTGCATTTAAAAAAAATACATTTAGTGTTGTATTCTTTATTACAGAGTATAAATTCAGCTTTAAGTTAACTAAAATGAGATTGGTAGTCAAGGGTTCCTGTACTTTCATATCATCATTGCTTTAAAGAACAAGGTTGTTCACAAGCGAGCAGATATTTCACCGGGAACAACAAGTAGGAGATATTTTGCTGTCATCGCCTGAATGTAATCTAAGAGCTTGGAAAAAATAAATATATAAATGCAAAAATTACTATGTGCATTTTTATAGCAAGAATACAAGATTTTACCTAATCATCGTGTAAAGTGAAGTAAAAGTCTTTTATTGAGCCGTGTAGATTGCGTTATCCTTATGTGTCGGATAATATTTTGTAGAAACCCATTACTCTGCATATAAATTACAAAGACTGTAAACTGAAATCATCAAATTAATACTGTATATCAAACTGACATTGTTCGCATTAACATGCTCACTGTAACTCACAGGATCATAGCGTTGTTTCAGATCATAATGAACTCTGCCTAGTGTGAGCCGATGCAGTTAAAGGATTAGTTCACCTAAACAATAGCCTATGAGGTCAAAAAGCCCCTGTAGGTACCAATAAACTCATAAATAATGCATCTTCCATACCTGTAGGCCATTTTCGCCCCCACCAAAGACATATTCTACTCCATCCTGTCCTAGTTTGAAAATGAGCCAACCGTTTGAGACTCGCCCCAAGACCACAAGAGCAAGCACTGTCCTTGTTCAGAGCCCTACACATGCACTGCCATGGTGATAGAAGAGAGAACACTGCTTTTGCGCAGGACTCTGAACAATTATGTTGTGACATTTGCATCCAACACATCTAAAAAGTATGTCACATGTGAAGATTCTTTAGGTGACCATAGCTCTTGAACAAAGAAAAAACACAGGTATGGGTGATAGGACATGTAGCGCTCACCGACGAAGGAGCCGCCAGAATACTGTAACTCGAGTCAGCCATTGCATGTCTAGTGATTTTGGTAACCAGCTGCCCCATTAGCATTGAACCATCGTCTTCTAGTGCCCACAGAGCTGATATCCAGGCCAGAAGTATGATGCTGAAGAACTTTTATTAAACATCTTCACTCTGGGAGAGAGGATGTAAAGGGTCTAGACATCCAACGTAGAACAGACACAGACTCCAGACCCACCAGTCCCCTGAGGTCCTCTATATTTCTGGAACCTCCAGCAGCCATCAGCTTCCCTGGTTCTCCTCCTCCAACAATAGCAGAGGCCTCCTCTAGACTTGAGGAATAACTGAGCATTTTCCACACTTAAGTATTCCCACCCCCAGGCCTAGCCCTGGGGCAGGCTGGACAGCACCCCAACCTATACTAATCCCTGGCTGGAACCCGACTGAGCACATGGCAATCCCCTGGAGTATAGATGCCCTGTCCCAGCATGGAACACTGGCTGTGAGAGCCCCAGTGATTGGCTGGTGAGCTGTACGCACACTCACAGTGCCCCTCATTGGCTGTCCCACACTGCAGCAGAGTCACACTCCACTCAGGTAGGTACAATCAATGACAGAACACCTGGAATTAACCAGATAAATGCCAACTATAATTTAACCAGACTGACTACTGCTCTGGCAATCACTACATTTCTAGTAGCCACTCCACTAAAGGTGATGGGGGCTACAGACACTTGAGCATACACCTTCTCTTTTTGCAGGTCCAACTTTTTGATATTTTTTACCTCTGTGACAAAGTCACTTTTAATGCAAGTGACATTTGTGGCATTAATTTCTTGTCACTGAAGGTTCCATGGCCATATTATAGCACTACTTCATATCCATCACAATTTAAGTAAATTAAAAGTACTCTGTTAGTAAACTTGTACTGTACTGTACTTGTTTTTTTTCAAGACAGTCATACCTGAGTGGCAGATTAGCAGTAAAAAAGAGGGGCAATAGGGTACAACGTTTGTTCAGGGAAGTGAAGACTATGAGGGTTATTCACAAAGCTGCCGAAGGCAGCCGCGTGAATAACCAACCCGAAGTGAAGTGAGCCGAACGCTGTTCGGCTGTTCACTTCAGGCGTGTACAGCTGATTTCAGCCGTACATCGGCTGAAATCAGCTGTACATTGGCTTGCTTTGGCTGGGTTCGGCTGAGCATGTTCGGCCGACCCAAAGTGCAGAAGGAGTTTGACTCTCATAGGGGCCGAACAGCAGTGAATGAATAGCCGAATGCCGCCCAGCGGCATTCGGCTCGGCACCTCCGTGGTACCGAGCAGAATAGAAAAACTGTAAAAAAAAAGTAGAAAAAAAAACGATCGGGCGGAACCAACAGACGCAAAGGAGATGATGCCAACTCCATGATGATAGTGTCCTAGCCAGGATTCAAACCGTGTACCCCAGAACTTCAAGGAATATGTGCTAACTAATAAATCACTATGCCACACTGTAAGAAACACACAATTGGAAAACTTTCTTGTTTCACATTTCAAGCAGTCATGATCCACATTTCACTTTCACACCAGGACTGCAGGAATGACACATGAAGCTAAAAAAAAAGGAAATATTCCCTATAGCATAATTTTCATTTTACTGAAGCCATCTTAGTACAAGGTGGATTCTAACTGGTTGCTATGACTGCTGCACATTGCACTGTTATACTGAGTAAGTGTGACAGCTCAGGGAATACTCTGGGAGGTGTCATAAGGCTAAGAAAATGTTATGTTATATTTCTTGCATTATTATGAAATAAACTTAATGAAACATTTTGCTTCATAGAATGGCATCTAGCATGCTGAAAAAGAGCTTGTTCAAAACAGTATTTAGTGTTGCAGTCACTTGGGTTGACAAGCAACATGCTTACAAATTTAGTGCAAGGAGATTTCACAGAACACCTGAATCCAATGATTTGGAGGGGTGTCCCAATAGGTTTGGTAATATAGTGTATGTATATATAGATATACACACTGAGTGGCCAGATTATTATGACCACCTGACATTTGTAGGCAAATTAGCTATAATTAGCTAGAATTTTGCGCTGAAGTTGCTAGAGGGCCAGACCATGATAAATAGGGAAGCAAGTTGTTTACCACGGACAGTAGAAGTGATTTTTTTCTGAAGATACGGGTAAACAACGCGATTTAACAACCTTTGAACGTGGGATGATTAGTGGCGCCCGGAGCCATGGAGCGAGTATCAGCAAAACAGCAGAATGTGTTAAATGTTCAAGAGCAGCTGTTGTTAAAGTGTTTAAATACTGAACTGTCAGCCGAAAATCTGGGTTTGATCGTGTGAATTGTGGCCGTCAGCGACTAGTCAATGTTAGGGCAGAAATATATTTACAATTTACAATTAGATTGGGTTCCCATTATTAAAATCCACCAAATGGAAAATTACACCATCCGTACCAATACATTTATAGTCAATTTGTAAAAGAGAAAATGTTTATTGGTCACATAAATTTTATTTCCTTTGACCTTATGACTCTTAAATGTGAGGCAAAAAGAAGAGATGCAGAAGCAATAAATATTATAATATACTATGGAATATTTCTGCCCCGTTCCAACATACGTGAACATTTTTGAACCAAGCACCACACATCTTCAATTCATGCATTTTTCCCACCAAATGATTATCAAGGTGTTGATGGTTTGTTTGCACAGAAAACCCAACTCTTGCTGTATTTTTCTATATTGCTATAAATATATGTCCTGCTTGCTTATTCAATGTATAATGGGATATAGGTTGATGTAAACAACAATTCCATTGTTATTATTCAACTGTTAGTGGCATTATAACAAAGTGGAAGCAACTGGGAACAACAGCAACTCAGCCACCAAGTGATAGGCCATGTACAATGACAGAGCGGGGTCAGCACATGCATGCTTGGCCCCTTAGTTGGCATGCTTGGCCCCTTAGTTCCAGTGAAGGGGACTCTTAAGGCATCAGCATACCAAGACATTTTGGACAATTTCATGCTCCCAACTTTGTGGGAACAGTTTGGGAATGGCCCCTTCCTGTTCCAACATGACTGTGCACCAGTGCACAAAGCAAGGTCCATAAAGACATGGATGAGCGGGTTTGGGGTGGAGGAACTTGACTGGCCTGCACAGAGTCCTGACCTCAACCCAATAGAACACCTTTGGGATGAATTAGAGTGGAGACTAAAGAAAGATGTGTGGAACATAAGTTTAACGTTGAACACCTTTGTAATTAGTAATATAAACAGTAAAGTATGTACATTAAGAAAGTAAGGACTTTCATTGCCCCATTAAAGACTATAAACATGTAAAGAAACATATAAAGTTATATTAATATTTAAGATAAAAATCAAACGTGATTTACTTATAATATATGTGCTTTGGCATCCACAACACATGACAGTTAGGGGCTAACTTAGAACACATTTGCTGAGCATATGCTGTACCTGGGGGAATGGCGTTCACTGCACATTACTGCAACTAGATGGAGACGAGGAGCATAAGGATTTCTTCTGCTCCTTCTAGCGGCGGTAGTGCCATGTGAATGCCACTCCCCCAGCTGAAGTATATGTTGAGCAAACCCTTAATACATCAATCCCTTAGTGTGAAGATTCATGTACACCAAAGATGTAAATCAGTATCTATGGACCCGTTTCAACACGTTTCACTGATAACTCTGCTTCTTCAGAACTGGATTTAAAGAACTCCAGGATTAAAAAAAATAACCCTTTCATTGAAACTACTCTCACACTGCAAGTGTTCACTGCTCATTTTGGTTTAGGGGTGAACATAAAGAACTACTCACCCGATCCTTGGTGATCGCTCACCTCTCTCGCCCTCCGCTCCAACTGTGTTATGTCGCTCGGTGTCGGTGTCCTCACATCTAATGGACCTTCAATAGACATGATAACATCATGGGTCTGTAGACCTCCGATGGACTGGTCTAGCAGTCAGCCAGGGCTGAGGATCGGGTGAGTAGTTCTTCTTTTTTTTGCACCCTAGACAAAGCGAGCACTTAACCCTTGCACTACTGGATTTGCATCACCAGAAGGGTTATTTTTTAAAATTCTGGAGTTCTTCTTTAAACCCAGTCCGGAAGAAGTGGGAATTATCAGCGAAACGCGTCAACTCGTGTTCATAGATTCTGATTTATATCTTTAGTGTACATGAACGTTTGCAGTAAGGAGGTGATATATTAAAGTTCCACTCAACTTCTTTAAAGTTGTAGTTATGAGAGGTGTTACAATCTGGTCTGAATGTGCATCTAAAACACGCATACACAACAATATAACTCATTGATCAAATACAAAAAAAGTACCCAGGAATGTGACAGTCATATAAGATCCCATTTGTAAGCTATTAGAAAAGCAAAGCTGCTCACATGATGTATGTCCATAGAAAACGTCCATAGAACAGTCATAGAACTGACTTCAAAGGCATGGGGGCCATAGAGTAACTAAAGGACAACGCTATCATCAGCCTGATGTGCAGATCTGCGGCTACATCATTCCTAAAATGCAGAAACTGCAACATTGCTGTGAGAAATCACAGTTTGTTAACTTTCTAGTTCCTGCTAGACATGTAAGCTGCGGAAAAATTTGGTTCAGATATTTCGTTATTTCGGGAATCCGAATTTTTGTTAGTTTCGGATAAGTTTAAGATATATTGGTTGTGAATACTACAGAAAACGATATACGGATATTAATACTAAAGCTGCATCTCCTAGACACTAATGACATTCGGGAGTCCGAATTTCCGAATTGCATTCGGGAATCGGAAACTCCCGAATGCCATTCTGGTCTGGGACCCATATACATATATTACTAATGCTGAAGCTCCTAGACCCGAATGGCATTCAGGAGCTCCCAAATGCAATACAGAAAATCGGATCCCCAATGCCAATCGGGTCTAGGAGCCTCAGCTTTAGTATTATATGTATATATCTGGTTCCCATGTTGCCGTAACGAAAATTCGTATTCAGACCCATTCGGATGCATTAAACTGGAAAAACACGTCTGATTAGCCAGAAAAGTCACATGTCTGATTTAATTTAGTTTTTGAACGAATTTCGGACGGGAAATGGAAATTCGGATTCGTACACATTCAGATGCATTGGGATTCGGAAATTTGGATGTATAGGAATGTCTGAATTTCAGAAAATTTGTACGAATTTTGATTTGGAACGAGGCGCACATGTCTAGTTTCTGCAGCACATATTGCAAATCCTCTTCAGCATAGACGCCCTATTCTGTTTATTTGGTGCATGTCAAGGGCGCATTAAACATGCCGGAACAACAATAGTTTATTGCGCACACTGTTAGGTCCGCTATAGGAAGTGTTCTTTAAACTCATTTCTATTTCATTATAATATATCTGTGTATCCAGTAAGCAACTGTGATGCCTTTCCTGTGTGTTCACATAAGGCAGAGACAATGAAGAGATCAATAGAGAAAATGCACTTTATTTATACACCTTTACAATACACAGCTGCTCGCTGTGAGACTATGCAGGCTCTGTGTGTGGCTGTACATTCGGACTATTGTTAGCGCTCGCTTTGTTATCTAGGCTAAAACTTCATGGGAGATGGAACAGAAATAACACTTCCTGCCATTCTGTTTTTTTTTTTTGTTAAGTTTTCTTGCCATTCGTTGTGTATTCTTATTTTGCCAAGCAAACTGGTGCTGACGGCTCCACAAACACTGGAAAGGCACTAGGCGCGCATTGTAGGATTTTAGCAGCAGGACCTTTGGCTCAGGGATAATGCCATGCTTGAAAATGTGTGATGTATTATGCAGAACGCTGAGAATCCCGAGCCGATTGGTTAAAGGAGAACTATGAGGTGAGTGCTTTTCACTCACCTTATAGTTCTAGCCGACCTGTGACAATGAGACTGTCACAGGTCGGCTCAGTAGATCGGGAAGTAAGCGAACACATACCGGCGTTCGCTCATTTCTCGATCCTGTCACGGCAGAGAGCTCTCTGCAGTGACAGGGGAGGGACTGTATTCCCCCCTCCCCGCTCCGATCCTCCAGCGCTGACTGGCGGAACAGACGGGGGAAAGTGGAATCTGTAATGGGAAGTAAAGTCTTCCCACTTGGGGAGACCATTGGGGAGACGTTTGTAGTAAAGGAGACGTTGTTGATGCTTTGTAATGCACTTTTGCTTGTGTTTTCTTGCTTCATGCATTTTTTTGCTTTAGCAAATGACAAGCAATATCTGCTGTGACATCATTAGGAAAACAGAAAAACATAGACAGCGCTCTCGGATGGGGAATGCTAGCTAGCGTGCATGTATGCTGCCCTGGAGACAGGAGGAGTACCTGTAGATGCAGATAAACAGAGGAACACAAAGAGCGCAAAAACACAGAATTGGAGCACTAGCGGGTTGGACTGGAGTATAAGGGGTGTTGGCTCTGGGCAGTGTAATGAAGAGTCAAGTGGAACCCAAAATTAGCGAGCCCGAACTGAGCTACTGTGACCACGGTAGTGAGGGACGGCACTCGGTCTGTGTCAAGGCAGCTGAGGGCGGTGTGCAGGAGTCGGTGTGCGAGCGCAGCTGACAGATCCCGGGTGATCGGCTTAGTGAAGGGACAGGGGTGTAGTGGATGAGCAGGCTCCTGCACACCGCCCACATCCTGATTCCTGGATCCACATGTAAGTACCATTACATTTCATTCTCTGCCAACAATTCCTTAGCAGTACAATCTTTGTGAAACACACTCCAGTCCAACCCGCTAGTGCTCCAATTCTGTGTTTTTGCGCCCTCTGTGTTCCTCTGTTTATTTGTGACATCATTAGGGGTTGTCTTTCTACTGTCTGCTTCCGGCGTGTTCTTTGTTGTGTTATGTAGTGGTGCTTTCCGAGCGATCATGAGTCATGTCTGCATGGGCAGGGCCGTCCCTTTAATACGGCAGCCTGAGGCTAGGTTCACACTATGGCAATCCGTGACCGCATGGCAATTGTGCACAAAACCGCGCAGATGGCGGTGCAGTCACGGAATCACCCACCACCGCCGATCACGCTGGTGGTGCCATTATTGTATAATGGCACCCCAGTCACGTCAGGCGGATTGCGCGATTAAGCTCGTGCAATCGAACATGATTAAAAAAGCTGAGTGGTGTGTGTTGCAGGTACATGTACCTTTTTTCTGCGATTGCCGCGCAGATGTAACCCCATTGAAATCAATGGGGCCGCAGAGCAACCGCTGTGTGCAACTGAACACAACCGCGCGGTCCCGGGATGCACATAAGGGATTGCCCAGGTCTGCACCTGCTAAACCTAATAAAGGCTTTAGATAGTTGGGCAGCAGAGGGGAACCTGTGATGCTCTGTTCTCTCTGTCCGGCTTCCTGCCCAGCTCACTAACGTCATCAGTTGCCAGGGAGCTGAGTGGGACACACTAGCTGGCGTCCTGCCAAGCTCCTGGCAACCGGTGACATCATTGAGCTGGGCAGTAGACATGTGCACTGGCAAAACATGTTTTTATTTTCATTTCATTTTGATTCGGATTTTGTGTTATTTTGTTTTTCGGGATTAGGGTCCGAAAGTCAATTCGTTTCGGGATTCGGACAAAATTTGTTAGCGTTAGTCTGTATGAATGTAAATCACAGCCTGTTCATTCATAACTGGGGACACATAGTACTATGTGTCCCCAGTTATTTACAAACAATGTATACATAGATGTAATATTCTTATAAGCATGTAAAACTTAATTCAACATTCCTCAAGATCTCATTGCTTAATCTAAACACATAACTAACACACTTAACCCTTGCAGTGCAGGGGTAGCCCCACTGCAAGGGTTAATAAAAGTTTTGCCCAGAGTTCTTCTTCAAAAAAGAATCTGACATTGGGTCTGCTTTAATAAATCACCCGCATTAAGTCTTAGAATCTCTGTAAGTCACACTCCATCTGCTGGATAAAAGAAGCATGTTACATATAAAAAAAAGTCTTACACATCATAGTTCTTATTGTTCTACGCAACGCACACCCTTTGAGATATATTCATGTCATACACTGTATATCGCTGCTGTTTTGGAGAGATTACAGTATAACATCCTAAATGTTGCACAAAGTCTGCATTTCCCTTATAACATTTGGCTTTACATAGCAACATCTATTGAAAGAGCGAGATTATCATACAAACCATGTTTATATTCAATACAAAAATAAAGACGCATGAAATATAGCGATATAATGTACTGACATCCACTTCTTTTGCTTTTCAGAATAATTGGTACTGTCAGTGAGCATTTCCCATTTTAACAGAACACTTCTCAACAAGCGCAGATCCAGAAACAAGAGACCAGCGTGTTGCAGCTGATGTGTTACCTCCTGTTACTCTTAGTAAGGAATGAGGATGGTTACTGAGATTCTCAACAAAATGACCCGTTTTGCTTTTAATGGATTCGATGCCCGGGAGTCTGCGGAAGACAGGGGTTATTTACGCTGCGCTGGTCTGACAATGACATACCGATCTTCTCATAAATCATCCATCTGAAGTAGAAAACATCTCTGGGACACATTAGTCTATAGACTATTGTATTCTATTGAGTTTCAACTTATCAAGTTTAAAATACCTAATTGTTTTGTGAATTTACTGTAGACTTTTACTTAATGAGTAAAGAGGTATGATATTCTGCCAAATTATCAGACAGTAGCTCGTAGGCCTTATATTGGGTCCAGCAGTGGATTCGTGTGGCAAGAATGAGCAGATTCTTGTGTCTAGAATCACAGGTAGCTCCATGTAGCCCCAGGTAGCTCAATGACAGGATGACAGGGGCCACAGCCGTATGCTGTGCCTCTGTTCGCAAGAGACAGATGTCCAACCCTTTGATCTAGGGCTGGTCATCTGTCTAGTACCTGCTGCATGTGTGGCTACATAGAAATAGCTGCGGACAGCTGCTGCATTTTAGTGTACAGGCTGAGTTGCCATAGCTGTCGGGAACACCCTGTGATTCCAGATACAAGAATTCACTGATTGCCACCAAATACATCTAATAGGATGTTGTCTTTATTCCTGCTTGCATCTCTCGGCTGCACTGTTTAATCCAGTGGTGGGAGACAGACAAGACAGACGTGCGACATCCACTGGTTCTTGTAGCAGGAACCTGTAGCCAGACCTAATATATCCATGTGCAGATGAAAACTTAATTACTAGGGAGCTACTAGATAGATGGGTTCTTCTGTCGTCCCCCAGTGGCTACCAGAAGTCTAGCACAAATAAAGGGTGGCCAAATCAGAGTCCTGCAGGTGCCATTGGGTAGGCTTGAAGCCTTGCAACTGAATACATCTAATAAGATGCTGCCTTTCTTCCTGCTTGCATCCCTTGGCTCCCTGTCCAATCCAGCAGTGGGAGACAGATGTGCCCTTAAAGGGGCAGCCAGCCAGGGCTACGTTAAAGCTTAGCATTTTTATTTTCAGTATGGAAGAGTTAAGCCAGGTGGCATCCTGTCACACCCTACAAAGCAAATGTGGCAGCTGCCCAGATCAATTAATAACTAGCAAAAGGAAAGGTGCAAATCATAAGGCAATACACAGAAATGGATATTAAAAAATAATCTGACATTGGGTCTGCTTTAATACATTTGTTTATACCTGTAAAGTCACACTAAAACACCAAAGTACCTCTGTTAAGTGTGCTCCCTAACTCTAAAATATCTGACCTCCCTATCTGATATCTGACTTAAAGGAGAACTATGGGGTTAAGGCTTTTCCCCATAGTTCTCCTTAGGGTAACGGGAGGACACAAACTAGCATGCTCCTGACACCCTAGGCTCAGTATACCGCGAGCTGTAGCTCGCGGAATACTGAGACGCCGCAGTGTACCGCGAGCTTCTGCTCGCGGTATATTAAGACGCCGCAGCTGAAGCAGATCCCGACAATTATGTCTGGATCCGCCCAGCTGCGTGACTGACAGCTGGCTCTGCCTATCTAGAGGCAGAGCCAGCTGTACCCGCCCCCTCCCCCGTCCGTTCCACCAGTCAGCGCTGGCAGATCGGAGCGGGGAGGGGGGAATCCAGCCTCTCCACTGTCACTGCAGAGAGCCGTGACAGGATCGAGAGGTGAGCGAACGCCAGTATGTGTTCGCTCACCTCCCGCTCTACTCACCCGCCCTGTGACAGTTTCATTGTCACAGGTCGGCTAGAACTATGAGGTGAGTGAAAAGCACTCACCTCATAGTTCTCCTTTAAGACACATGTATAACAATGAATACATTGGGAGCAGGCTTTTCTTAACAGGTAGCCCCTTCCTCCCTCAACAATAGACTCATAGCCTAGATTCATTAAATACTGCTGAAGGCTCCTGGTGTGTCTCTGCACCACACCCAAAGTTCCTGTAGAGCAGGTAAAAAAGGTAAAAAATGTATAGCCCAATAAAAGATGCAAACACAACCGTAGGTAAAGTATTTACCTTCAATCCAAAGATTTCCCTCGCAGTACTTTTTTTCCCCCCTCCAACTAGATGCCCTCAGGCTAGGGATGTTCAGATACCAAGTACCGTACTCGGTACAACTACAAGTACAGATACTTTTCCAGCTCCAAGACTAGACTAGAGAAAAATGTAAAAATTTAGGAGGCAGCTGTCGTTTTTAAGGAGCACACGGAGCTCCTGGGAATTGTACATCCCCATTTTAATGCATTTTTAAAAAATGAATATATATAACGGATGCACCGATACCATTTTTTCAAGTACAAGTACTGATACCTGCCCAGGTACTCGCAGATACAAGTACTGATACATTTTTGTTTAAAACTTAATCAGTCCTGCTGTTGTACTGATCTATTAAGTGCTGTTTTTATAAAACAATACAGACTTATGATTTCAGGACAGTGGTAGAGCGCCAGAGCCAGGTACCAGCTGCAACGGCTGCAACCCTGGTAGTTCTCATGAAAATGCCAAGTTTCGGCACTGGTATCTGAACTGGTATCTGGACATCCCTACCTCAGGCTGATGTCCAGCATCATTCAACCTACCTCTAAGCATATTGCTCTCTCCTCCTATTAGCATGGTTCTTGTCAGTGTTTGAACTGAGTGGTTCATTTTACTGCTGCTTGCTCTCACACTTCGCCCTGCTGTGCAGGAACTGCGAGAGACATATATATGATAAATAACAATGCGAAAAAAAATAAAATAAAAATAATTAAATAACAGCCTCTGAAGAGAACGAATAAAGGAGAGATAGAAATAGGACTTAGAGAAGCACTTAATAGATCAGTACAACAGCAGGACTGATTAAGTTTTAAACAAATGCATTCGGTGGAACATGTCTATTTCATCTCTATTTTATGAGCATCCCGAAGTGGCAGAGCGGCGAGTGTCGCCCACTCTCTATATCTGGTTCCCGGCACCGTCCCCTCCTTCAGACAGCTCTTTATGTCATACTGTCTGAATGCGGGAAAACTGATACTTTGATCAAACATAGCAAGAAAATATCCGTTTGAGCCAAGACCCGGCTGAAAATCAGATGGTTTGCATTTCCAAATTTGCATAGTGTTTTCTAACAGTAGAAAAAGTAGGCCATATATAATGTAATCATTAGAAAAAAAGTGTATGCTCAACTAGTTTTGCCTCTGTAAATTTGTAAAACCAAAAGCAGCTTAAGATGCGTATCCACTTGGGAAAATAACTCCTTATTTCCTGGAAGCGCCATTACTCATTGACAAGCTTTGAACTTTTTCCTGTTGTATGCTTGCAGATGATATTATTTTCATGGTACTATACGCTATGCACAGGTAGTAGAAAAAAGGGGTAGTTAATATAGTGGACATGCTACTATAATCAAGCCCTGCCGCTTCCCACTATTCCTGACCTTTGTATGTGTTGTATATGTGGGGGCTTCTAATGACGCAGTGCAAATCATTGGGCTTCTGTGGAGATGGAGTGATTTAGAGCTGGGTTCACCATTAAAGTGACACTAAACTCAGGAGTTAAATCTTAATAAATGCATTCAAGTGCATAAATTATGAACAAAAATGAAGCTCCTTTCTGTATCGCTCAGCTGTAGATCTTCAAATCATCTCTGAATTGGTGCTGACACTGTCCTTCCTTCTGGAGGGTGGTTATTTTTGTTCCCCTGATCCCTGTGTGTGTTGTAAAGTAGCCACTGCTCCAAGCTTACAACTGTCATGGACTACAATCTCTAAACAAATGAGTAAACTAAATGTGAAATTGTAGTCCATCATGGGAGTGCGCTTGGAGTGGTGACTACTTTACAACACACACAGGGACCATAGGGAACAAAAGTAGCCCCCCCCCCCCTCCTCTGGAAGGAAGGACAGTGTCAGCACCAATTCAGAGGTGATTTGAGGATCTACAACTGAGTGATACACAGGGGTAATGGATGAAGCCAACAAAGAATCTGTAGATGGAACCAGCAGGCACAGTATAGAGCCCCACAATCTCTAAACAAATTAGTAAACCAAACATGAGATTTAGTTTAGTCCATCATGTTGTCCATCATGGGAGCAAGCTTGGAGGTGGTGACTACTTTACACCACACACAGGGACCAGGGGAACAAAAGTAGCCACTCTCCAGAAGGAAGGACAGTGTCATCACCAATTCAGAGATGATTTGAGGATCTACAGCTGAGTGATGCACAAATAGGATACATTTCTGTTATTAGTTAAAGGCTAAGTTCAGCTTTTGCAAAAATTTAAGACACTCATAATTAATAATATACAGTATATTAAAAAATGCTTTTCTTTAATATTTGAATTCAAGCCTGGAAAGCATTGCAATTGTGATTACTCGGTCATAGCTGCAAAGCTCAGACTTCTGCACGTTCTCTCCCAGGCTGAGCTCCATACAGAGGTACAGAGTTTCAGTTAGGAGAGATGGGGGAAGGACGGCTGGACTTCAAATTGCATTAAATCCCCTCATACAGTGTCCAGCCATTCTCACTCTAGGTAGATGCAGAAATATGGGCAGCTCTTATCTAGAGCGAGGACGGCTAGACACTGTATGACATGATTTAATGCAGTTTGAAGTCCAGCCGTCCTTACCCCATCTCTCCTAACTGAAACTCCGTACCTCAGTACGGAGCTCTGTCTGGGAGAGAATGTGCAGAAGCCTGAGCTTTGCAGCTGTGATTGAGTGATCACAATTGCAATGCTTTCCCGGCTTGAATGCAAATATTAAAGAAATGCATGTTTTTTATATATATTATTAATTATGCATTTCTTTAATTTTTGCTAACTTAGCCTTTGAGATACTTGAATGCATTTTTAAGATTGAACTCCTGAGCTTAGTGTCACTTTAAGAACAGTTGACATAAAGGAGACATTTTCCTGTATAGTCGTTGACCACACAATGGGGGAGATATAAAAATAGATTTGCAAGTTGGAAGCTTTGCAGCAAAGTCATGAAAACCCGGTGACCAGGCCCGGATTTTCCCACAAGGCCACCGAGGCCCGGCCTCGGGGCGGCAGAGCGCCGACGGGCGGCAGCAGTGACCCTGTGGGGAAGTTGCGGGTGCCAGGTGACATTCCATTGTTAGCGCCCATGCATGCAACAAATTTAAGTTGTTATATATCACAGTACTTGGCACTACTGTATGATGCTATTGTTGAGACAAATTGATAAAAAAAATACCGTCATATCAGTGGAGGTAAATAAGACCTCTTCCATGTTGGAGTAAATTGTTGAGTGTGTTGACCATGTAATTTTTGCATCAGTGTCTGTACTGACCAATGAGAATATCTTCTCATTGGTTGCAGAAGAGATTATCATTGATTAGTGCAGACATGTAGTCGTGCTGACCAGTTACTGCTGCCTATGGCAAGGATTATGTTTCTATACAGCCTTTGAGGATGTGTATTGAAGTTTTCAGTGTCGAGACCAATATACTTACTGGCATAGGTGGTGAGGAAAGGTCATCTGCGGAGGAGGACGTGAGGAGGGTGTTGTGAGTTAGCTCAGCCTTTCGATTATAATGAAAAAGGTGAAATAACCCTTTAATGCTGCAGGTAACATTAACAAGTGGGTACCTGGTGTGTAATTCATTTGATACCTATAACTCTTTAAGGCATTTACTTATCACACTATGTAATTGGAAAGCAGTAATGTTGCCTTAAAAAATGCATGGTAAAAGATGTAATTCTCCTTTAAATCTAGATGTCATAACTTCTTGAAGGCCCTATAAAAACATTTCCTCTGTTGCGACAAGCGCGGTGGAATTCGCGCGAGGAAAGAACAGTCTGTTTTTGACAGGCGCAGCCAGAATGACAACACGCGCTTATGAATAACTGCCCTACAGGGAAAGACAACGTGATTCTTGCTGGATTTAATTGTATGTGGACACATTCCTGTCTCTAGACTATGATCAATTCCCCACTGTATTTACTGACTATTAATGGTGCACCGGCATGCAAGTCTTATTATTTCTGCAACATTAATGTTCAGTTTCAAAAAAATTCACGCTATTTTTCCCATTGTTGTTTATTTTAAGTGCTTTTTTTTGTAAGAGGTTCTAATGAGCAGATCTGAAAGACACTCTGTTAAAAACAGTTTACACTTGCAGTCTTAACTTATAATTATTGTGAAGCAGGCTTACAGGATAGGAGAGTTTCCTTTCTTTATCAGTTACTGGAATTATACAACGCCGACAATAGAAACATGAAATATTTCTTTCTCCAGACTATTTGTAGGCAAATAAAGAAGTAAAAGTACAATTAGGGAACCCAGAATTTGATTTTGGTGCTAAGCACAGAAGAAATCCTTCATGACTAAAGTAGAAATTGAGCTTCTGTGTGTTTTTCTATTGTCACAAAACCATAGTAAAAATACATTATTACATTTGGGATATTTGGTACATATACTTTCTAAAGATTTTGTGTAGGAGATCAGAAACATGTAATATTATACATATACATATATTGCTAAAGCTGAGGCTCCCAGACCCGAATGCAATTCGGAAATTCTGATCCCGAATGCCATTCGAGTCTAGGAGCCTTAGCTTTTGTATTATATGTATACTGTACACTGTATATGGCTCTCATGTTGCAGTAACGGAAATTCGTGTTCAGACCCATTCAGATGCATCAAATCGAAAAAAAACATCAAACCATCAAAGTCACATGTCTGATTCAGTTTTGTTTTTGAACGAAATTCGGATGGGATCCGAAATTGGGAAACAGAAATTCGGGTTCGGACACATTCGGATACATTGGGATTCGGAAATTCGGATGTGACCGAATGTCCAAATTTCGGAAAATTCTGCCAAATTTTGATTCGGAATGAAATGAATCGGTCATGTCTAGTGAAATCCCTTATATTCCAAGTGGGTTGCAAACCAAAGATCTACTTTATACATGGACTACAATTAAAAAACAGAGCTCCTCAGATCAAAATTGCTGCACACGAGAAATGTATAGAACTCATAGCTAAATCCTATTTTCCTATACAAAATACAACACCGACAATTGAAACATTAAGGGGGTTATTCACAAAGCTGCCATAGGCAGCCAAGTGAATAACCGGCCCGAAGTGAAGTGAGCCGAACGCTGTTCGGCTATTCACTTCTGGCTTCAGCCGTACACCGACTAAAATCAGCCGTACATCGGCTTGCTGCGGCTGGCTTCGGGTCGGCCAAGCATGCTCAGCATGTTCGGCCGACCCAAAGTGCAGAAGGAGTTCGACTCAGCTGATCCAACATCTGGATCGGCTGAGCTAAACCTCCGGCAGGTTACTCGTTGCAGTTCGGCCTGTTCTCATAGATGCCGAACAGCAGTGAGTGAATAGCCGATGAGCGGCATTCGGCTCGGCTATTCTGTTTGGTACCTCTGTGGTACCGAGAAGAATAGAAAAACAGTCAAAAAAGTGGAAAAAAAAAAGAAAACGATTGGGCAGAGCTAGCAGTGACAGCTTGCTCCGCCCAACTGTTTTCTATTGGCCGGGACCAGCTGTCATTACAATGAGAGCTTGTCAGAGTCGGCAAGGATATGAAAGCCGACTCTGCTAAGCTCTCATTCTAATGACAGAACAGTGTCCTGCCTTACCTCCAGAGCAGCGGCCATTCTCAGCAGGGCAGTCCGGTGTCTGGGCACACCATGTGGGCACAGGCTGGGGCAGAGGGCTCAGCTTACAACCCCGGGACCCCTCACCAACAAGTGTCTCCCCGCTTCGCCTTTTCCTCCAGCCTCATTTACACACTGAGAACCGGCGGAGCCGCTGTGATATCACTGTGGCTCCGATGGGTTCTCAGTGTAATGACAGATCGGCGTCCCTGGTTACCTGGTAACCAATGACGCTGATCTGTTTCTGCAAGTGGCCAGAGCCAGCCGTGAGATGACGGATGGCTCTGGACACCAGTCAGAAGCAGGCTGTCAGCTGGCCAATGGCCGGCCGTTCGGCCAGGTTCTAATTTCACCTGGGCTAAGTGGAGCCAAAGCATATGCCTTCGGCTGGACTGAGCCCCTCAGCCAACTTCGGGGGCTGTAGGGGCTATAGTGAATAGCCCGTACAGCAGCCCTTCAGTTCTACTGAACCGAAGGGGTCCTGGGGCCGAAGCTAGCCGAAGGATCAGCCGAAGCTTCGGCTAGATCCTTCGGCAGCTTTGTGAATATCCCCCTAAATATTTCTTTCTCCAGACTATTTGTAGGCATATAGAGATGAAAAAGCACAATTAGGAGAACACAGAATTTTATTTTGGTGCTAGGCACAGAAGGAATACTTCATGACTAAAGCAGAAATTGAGCTTGTGTGTGGGTTTTTTATATGTTTTTTTTATTGTTGTCACAATAGCACAGTAAAAATAAATTATTCAATTTGGGATATTTGGTTCATGTACTTTCTAAAGATTTTGTGTAGGTGATCAGAAAAATATAATATAATGTTGTATGAGCAGAAGGACAAAGATGTATTTTTCTGGTATTTCTTCATTACCTGTCAACTGTCAAGTGCGGAACAGATGTATTGAATTGGGAAGGGGGGGGGGGGGGGGGGGGGGCGGTACTACACCAACACAAGAAGCAACAAAATATTTATTTTCCTACCTTGTCTCCTTTATAGCTAGTAGAAAACTTTTTGAATACCCCTCATACAATAGCGCATAACGGACTGTGAAATCCAGACATGTAAGAAGCAGAAAAATGTTGTTCAGATATTACGTTATTTCGGAATTCGGATCTGAAATTCAATTTGTTTCAGGTTTTGGATTCGGACAAAATCTGGATTTTTGTCAGTTTCGGGTGAGTTTACGAATATTCGTTGCGAATACCACCGAAACCATATACGGATATTAATACTAAAGCTGAATCTCCTAGACCCGAATGGCAATGTCCAAATTTACGAATTGCATTCCGGAGCTCCCGAATGCCATCCAAGTCTGGGAGCCCCAGCTTTAGTAATATATGTATATGGGTCCCGAGCTCCTGAATGCATTTCGGAAATTCAGATCCCGAATGCCTTTCGGGTCTGGAAGCCATATACATATATTACTAAAGCTGAGGCTCCCAGACCTGAATGCAATTCGGAAATTCTGATCCGGAATGTCATACGGGTCTAGGAACCTCAGCATTTGTATTATATGTCTATAATGAATATGGCTTCCATGTTGTTGTAACAGAAATTTGTGTTCAGACCCATTCGGATGCATTAAACCAAAAAACACATCTGTTTGGCCAGAAAGGTCACATGTCCGATTCAGTTTTGTTTTTGAATGAAATTCAGATGGGATACGAAATTTGGAAACAGAAATTTGGGTACGGACACATTCGGATGCATTGGGATGCGGTAAATGCGGATGTAACCGAATGTCTGAATTTTGGAAAATCCCGCCGAATTAAATGACTCGCACATGTCTAGTGAAATCCCTTATACTCCAAGTGGGTAGCAGACCAAATATCTACTTTATACATAGACTACAATTAAAAAGCAGAGCTCCTCAGATTAAAATTGCTGCATACAAATAAATGTATAACAATAATAGCTAAATCCTATTTTTCGTTTATACAAAATACAAGAAAAAAAAGCCTTCCTTGCTTTGTACCTTCCATCTGCAATCACATAACACCTGCCTAGTATATTAGGTGTTATAGCCTTTCACAGCGTTAATATCTGAACATAACAAGCTTTGCTTTATTAAAATTTATTTCCAAACGCCTGCCAAGCTCTGAGTGTTTATAACTCTAAAGGCTTGAATTCTTTTTCTAAACAAATCTTAAGTATTCAGCTTTTCCTCTTCGGAATGTTGAAGATACAATATGTGCTCCTTGGCTCGCTGCCTTGGTGCTTAAACCTGAAAACATCTCATGCTTTTTCCAGCTCTATGCTTTAATAATGCTGCAAACAGACTACATATAACCTAGATTGATGAATTAATTTTATCTTATATAGGTCAGTGACACCTGACTGCATAGCCTAAAGGCCCTCCAGTAGCTCCTAGTCTACAGTGAGTTGCCTTTCCTGGAGGCTGTTCTACAACGTTGACTTTGTTATTGGTGTGGATGGAATACAGACCTCGCAATACTAATAAGTCTTCGATTATATGACAGTTTAATTATGTAAATCCAGAGTTATAATAAAAAAAGCAGTGCTCCTGATCTGCTTAAAAATTCCTCTCTATCTGCCTCCTTGGTCTCTGACCAGTTTATACGTTCTGCTAGAAGAGCAGAACTCCCAACTGTCCCTCATTTGGAGGGTCCTATCCTGTCCAAATCCCTATGTATCTCTTTCCTCCTCAGTTGTCCTTGTTTTTGTCTGATGTACAGATATCTATGAGCAGGTCCTATTTAAGTATAAAAAGTGTTATTTTGCACTAAAACCTTCATTTTATCTCTTACTTATCTTGTTTGCTATTTGGAAAGCCAGTATAAATGAAAAGTAATGGTGAAAAAAAGCAATTCTGGGTTTAACCAATAATTGTTGGCATATAAATTCTTAATGGTCCGCATAACTGGGGGACATGACAGGAGTGTGTCCATTGCCTATACATAACTGGGGGCATGGCAGGGGTATGTCCATTGCTTATACATAACCGGGGGCATGACAGGAGTGTGTCCATTGTTTATACATAACTGGGGGCATGGCAGGGGTGTGTCCATTGCTTATACATAACTAGGGGCGTGACAGGGATGTGTCCATTGCTTATACCAAGCTAGCAGCATGACAGGGGTGCGTCCATTGCATATACATAACTGGGGGCATGACATGGGTGTGTCCATTGCTTATACATAACTGGGGGCATGACATAAGTGTGTTCATTGTTTATACATAACTGGGGGCATGACATGGGTGTGTCCATTGCTTATACATAACTGGGGGCATGACATGGAAGTGCCCATTGCGTATACATAACTAGGGGCATGACAGGGGTGTGTCCATTGCTTATACATAACTGGGACCATTGATTATACATAACTTGGACCATGGCAGGGGTATGACCTTTGCTTATATATAACTGAGGGCATGACAGGGGTGTTTCCATTGTTTATACATAACTGGGATCATAGCAGGGGTATGTCCTTTGCTTATACATAACTAAGGGCATGGCAGGGGTGTGTCCATTGCTTATACATAACTGGGGTCATGGCAGGGGTATGTCCATTGACTAAATATATTGCTGGAAGGTGTCGTTGTTTCTCATCTCAAAGTTAGGAGGTATGAAGAAGTGCTGGTGGTTTTTAGAAGTGTCTAGGTAAGTGTCAGTTGTTTTCACTTTAAGTAAAAGCCCATTTCTATCTTAAACGTGCAGCATGGTCTTTTTACTGGTTGGAGCTTTAAAATAGAATCCTGGTTTCTTCTTCTATAGATGGCCCATTCCCATATGTAGCTAATTTATGGCACACATACATTTTCCTGTTGCTGTTTTCTAATTTGCACCTGTTTCGATTTGGCTAGCTTACAAAAACACCTCCTTGTTAGTTCGGAGCACATAATACAGTTTTTTTTCATGATTTCCCATGTATGCTGGAATAAAATACGGGTATTTATTTTCTTCCTAACGGCAAGGCTGTAGTAGACTTTTTTATTCTTGTTGATGGCTATGGTTTAACAAAGAACCCTCATGGCTACCAGCATACAATACAGACCCCTTCTGGATCACTTACATAAGGGTACAAACAATACAGAACTCTTTTATTTACAATGGTAGAAGTCTGCTACACAAAACAAATTCATTTTCTGCTGGTAATGTGTAAAACATTTATTTTATTTTACCTGAACATATTCACGGTCAGAGAAAACAGAACGGGGGTTTTTAATTCAAACTCACGCAATACACCAAGACTGCTGTATATAAACCTTCAGAAGCTTGGAGACCTTGGTGGTTTTGAAGTGTTTACTACCCAAAATTAATCTCGAAATAAATGAGAAGAGCTTGAAGAGCTTAAAAACGTATTACGTTGTATATTTTGTGGTTGACAATAGAAGACACAGAAGCAATATAAATATAAAAATGGTTCCAAAAGTTGTGATGGACAGAGACCTTTTTGGGCACCAACTCAAATAACCAACTTCTGCTGCTCTCTCAGGATGTACAGAATACAGGAGACGGAATAAGAAGATCTAATGTCCACCGACCTTTCTCTGAATTGCCACAAGGGTCAGGCAGTAAGGAGAGGCCAACAGCTCCTGACCATTCCCACTCAGCTTGCTGTTTCAGGAAAGGCACTCACCTCGATTTTTTTTTTCCTAAATTAACAGCAAGATCAGAATGTATTGCTTGTCCCGGGTCAGTGATCTGGAAAATATTGTAAGCATTGAAACAGCATAACACCAGGCAACTGGCATGTTCCCAAAGATAGGGTAGCAATGGTAGCCTCCAGTTTTTCCCAATATTCCAATTTTTCCTTTAATAAAAAGCAATACAAGATATCCCGGTCTTCTATCTATTTTTCTATCTCTTTCTAAATCTCTCTCTCTCTCTCTCTCTCTCTCTCTCTCTCTCCCTCCCCCCATCTATTTATCTATCTATCTATCGCATTGCCATTTTCCTTTATTGAAAACAGCATAAAACCAGGCAACTGACATTTTCTCAAGGATAGGGTAGCAATGGTACCCTCCAGTTCTATCTATCTATCTATCTATCTATCTATCTATCTATCTATCTATCTATCCCTTAAAAACTATAATTCCTTTAACACTCACTATATTTTTTGCACTTTTTTACCTCTTGGTGCTTTTTTAGTCAGAAATGTGTACTTAGAGTGTTTGCGGATTTCAGAATGGATTTTTACATTTTCATTTTCTTCTCCATGCCATTTGTTCCAGCAGTCCTGCTCTGTTTGATAGATAGAATGAGAGCAAAAAGCATTGTGCGTCCTGACCCCCCTTTACTGTCTATATATTTTCCTGTGCCATGCACACAGATTATATTGAGAGAGGGTCCCTTGGGTGTGGGTACAACTTTTCTCCTTGAGTTCCTGCTAGAGATACAAGGAGACTCTGCCCATTTTTAATGCAGGTGCAGCGCTCCAACAGCCATTTAGAGATGAGTAATGATTTCCCAAAACTACAGAGTTATAGGCTTATTGAGACACATGTTAAAAAGTGACGGGTGTTCTGTAACCTGTGGCAGCCAATCATAAATGTCATTCTATTAGGGATAATGTACACAGGCTTTAGATCAAAAAGAACATTCTATCATGTAAAAAATGGCTGGTGTTCGTATGCATTTTGAGGTCACTTTGGGACGGTTTAGATGCATTTACATTGACTTGTATTGAAAAAATAAAAGCAGCGCAGCCTGATGCATTGAAAAAGAAACCTTTAATGTCAATGCATGCATCTCCAATACAACCCAATACAACTTCACACACTGCATTTCAGATCCTTCAAAACAATGCTTACAGACATGACTAGCCCTCTGATACTTCATAGGAAGATGGTCTCTGATCGGTTAAAGCTCAACTTAGATATAAAATGCCAATTATTTCAGTAATTAAATAATTTTAAAATCTAGCATAAGTACCTGTATTTATTAAACACATACAGGGTTATTCACAAAAGGGTGACGAGTTTGGAGAAGGCAGGAGAAGTGAACAATCAAGGACAACATAGCTGAACTGGAAAGTGACTCGAAATTGAGAATTTTCCCAAATCAGCTATGTTGTCCTAGATTGTTCACTTCTCCTGCCTTCTCCAAACTCGTCACCCTTTTGTGAATAACCCTGTATAAATTTAAAGTGTATGTAAACCCAAAAGCAAAAATTAAAGCTGCATTCATTTTCTTTTTTTAGGGTTTATTTCCTTTATTTTCATCTGGTGATCAAACCAAAGTCTGTTATTTTTCAACTTCCTTTAACAGACCAAGCTGTTCATCAAAATTGGCAGATGGAGGGTTGAGACAAACCATTTAACATTGCCAGGGGTGCACACAATAGTTTGAGCTGGACCTCAGCTTTATTTTTTTAGTCAAGTTGATCTAAATCTGATGGTAGATCTAAACAACCCTCTTCACAGGGTGACAATGCTACTGTCCAAGGTTGCCACCATTGCTCCTCCATAGAGTTCCCCACCTTAAAACAGTAAGTGTGTTACTGGCCATCGCAGGATTATCACATTTGACAAATTTCTGTCATAAGCTCAAAAAACTAATGGCCTTGATAAACAGAGTTAGCAATAATAATGACAAATTACCTTGTTTAATAAATCCAGTACTGAACCTTCGAATTGTGGTATTTTTGTTTGTGCAGTGGCTGACCCAGTCTATTTCAGCTTTATACTTAAGTGTAAGTGTATGGCAAGCTTCGGTTTTTAAAGACAATTATATTTATATATAACATAGAAATTACATTTATATACTGTAACCTATTTAATTCCTGTTGATCTTGTCAATAGGTCAGTTATTTTTCCACATTTTTTTAACAGTGTGACAACACAACACTGTCACCTTGCAAACTAGATAGTCTCAGATGTATGTATGTATATATGCAGTACAACCTCTAGACGCTTCTATTCGCGAACAATTCGGGTCGCGAACAGGAAGTTCGGCAAGATTTTGCTTCCGTTCGCGAACTCCAAATTGGGTGACGAACACAACTGCGGCCATCTTCCCCGCTCTGACATGTGTGCACACTTGCTGTGAAGCTTTTTGTGTGTGCTTTTTAGCACATACAGTACTGTACAGTATTATTCAATCCAGCATGGCTCCAAAGAAAGTGCAAAGGTTAGTGTTCACTCTCTTCATACTGTACTGTACTGTAATGTGTTTCATATTTTTGTGGGTTCCACTTCAGCTCGGTAGAACACCTGGTGCCCGAGGTGCAGGTGCGCATGCGCGAGTCATGTGGCGTGGGCGCATGCGCAGTACGCAGGCTGCGCGCGCATCCCCGGGAGCATAGCGTTCTATTGCCTGTTGCCCCTGTGTATCCTTCCCGATTACCGACCCTTGGACTGTCTTCCACCTTTGAACCTTCGCTGCCTGCCTCGACCCGGATTGGACATTGACTACCCCTCTTGGATTATCGCTAAACTTGTGCCGCGTTTCTGGACTGTCAGCTGCTTATTGCCAGTGGGTTCCTCATCTCACTACTAGCTCCCTGGGACGTCTGACATCTGTTCACGACCAAAATCAGTTTGCGACCACGTTCGTAGGGGTCAGAACGAATTAACCTTATCTACATTGAACCATATGAGGAAATTTGATTCGGTTCGCGACCAGAGTCATGGAACAAATTAAGTTTGTGAACCTGAGGTACCACTGTATTTACTTTATATAATTCTGGTACCTGTATGTGGTTTTAGCTATATCGCTCCTATAATTAGACACTGATGTAAAGACTATCAGGGTTATTCACCAAAGGGAGAAGAGTTTGGAGAAGGCAGGAGAAGTGAACAATCTAGGCCTAAATAGCTGATTTGGAAACATTCTCCAATTCAGCTCACATTCCAGTACAGCTATGTTGTCCTAGATCGTTCACTTTTCCTGCCTTCTCCAAACTCTTCACCCTTTTGTGAATAACCCTGTGTATGTTGATAGTGAACATACTGAAAGCAGAAGACAACAAAGACAGTAGAGGGTTGACCGTATATTGTGCTGCTTCTCCTTCACTATCCAATCAGCAGACTGGAGGTGTGTTCTTTCCCAAGTTGGGCTGCTGCAATACATGTCAGGGATTGAACTTTTCTAGCAAGAATGCCTGGACTGTTTTAACATAGTTTAAAAATTATTTGACAAGTGAAATAGTTTTAATACACACTGTGCACATTTCAGCTGTAGCCAAATAAGTGTTATACGGAAGTGCACTTTAAAAGGCTCACCTAGATGTTAAGTCTTGCCTGAGGAACTTTCAAAATAAAATAAAATGTATGACCATTCCGGTGGCATCCATGATTTTGTTTTTAGATGAAAAGGACGGGCATGATTTTTGAGACGAGTGCACTTTATATGACACACCAAGATATGGTTCATTGATGTACCTCTCCTATGCCTGGATGCTGTAAAATCCTTTGTCTACAAATCATGTATCCATAGTAAAAATCATGTTCCTTTTGTGATATAAAACAAACTTTTTTTATATATACTTTGCCGAGTGAATAAAGATTCATTACAGCTCAGGGCCAGCTCTGCAAAGATCTGGGCTCCCTTTATACCTGTATTATGCTAGCAAAAACACATCGTTTCTGGGCCAAGAAAAGAAAATTTTGATTTTATATCTTGTTAAAACTCAGCAAGTGCCCCCTTAGCTCTTCCTCTCTGTCTGCTTATTTCTTCAGGATTTTTAATCACATTCTGATGGCTTTGCAGACTATGTGATTAACCCCCTGAAATCCTGCTTTAGTTTTTCTCTGCTCCGATCTACAACATAAATGTTATTAGAAAAGCAGATTATGAAAGTGCGCAAGAAGCGCTTGTCAAAACTGCCTGCACGCTATAGTTCTGCAAATCCCTACACTCTTTGGCTAGTTGACCTCCATTTATGTTTAGATTTATAACCAGGGTAGATCAGAGGTAACCTGTTCCCTTATCCTGCTGCTGGCTATAACCCCTAACTCCCCCATAGCCCAGCCCAAAGCAGTACAAGGTACACTTACGTGGAGTTCAAATGGCCATGACTGCCTTTATTATAAACAACACATTACCTGACCCTGTTAAAAGCTCTGATAGGGTCGAAGGTCCTTCAAGGCACAATATGAACAATACACCATCCCTGTGTCTGCGGAACCAGTTACCTATGTTAGGCCTCCAGCCACAATACACTGCCTTAGGCATGATATCAGTTAACCGCAGACATATAACTCCCTGGTCACTACAAGTTGATTGCACAGAACAGAGGACACCACACCAAAGATGGGTCCCCAACTGTTTTCCAATTCCACCAGTTTAAACCACCTTCAAGGACCTTCAAGGACTTTCCATCCATGCTGACAGATGTCTTTACTGTAGGGCAAGTCGAAGGTAAGGTTTGGTGATGACTTCAGATCTCCGACTGACTTTTCTGTTCACCACGCCATGGACCCCCTTTAGGAGATTCTTCCAATCAGCCCACTTCCATCCAATCAGGTATGTGACCAATAATGTCAAACCCCTTGCTAACCATTAATCCCTGTGTTGCCTGGTTCCTCTTCGCATCCAGTCATGTAGGAGCTATGCTTATTTCTTCACCCTTTTTCCCCTGTGCCTATCTTTATCATAATTCACTAAAGGAAAAAGATTGCCTAGTGAATAGTTATATATCTTTATATTCTCTTTATAGGTGTAAATTGTGGAAGTATATGAACATATGTGGGCACATTTAAAGGAAACTATACCCGTATAAATATGTATGCTGCAATTGCCCACCTTCCTGAAATGCTAGTTTCCTGGCTAGGATACTAGTGCAATGGTACTAGTACTGTCAGAGAAACTGCACTGGAACACATATGTAAATCAGGACTTTTGACCCTCCTACCCACCCCTGCTAAATATTTGATCAAGCACAGTGACGTAAACCAGAAGTCTAGTTTTTGTTTAAACCTTGACCTTGACTATATGACTATATGATCATGACTAACTGGGCTCCACAAGGACCATGCCACACCAGTGATTCTGTCATTTGCTGCACTTCGCCCATGTCAGACTCCACTCACCTTGTCCTACGGCATTGTTGTTCCTCAGTGACCAAATTAGTTAGATGTCGCTATCTTGCTATCTATCAAGATATCCTGGTGTTCCATCCTGTGAGGAAATTCAATCTATTAGTTAAAGCATAGATGAGCTTTTGTGATTCTGTTGCTAGAAATATGTCGCCAGTGGTGGAATCGCCAGTTTGACATCAGCCTAAGGCTGTCTAATGGGAGCAGAATATAACTGTCAATGGCGGCAAAGCTGCTGCTTCTGACAGCAGTATAATAAGTAAAAAAAAAGAGTTATGGCAGGAAATAAAAATCAAACATATCTTTATAACATGTACACATACAGTATATCACACCCACACACATAATTACATATATAGCACATATACTAAGGAGTTATAAATAATCTCAAAACCCGTATTAATATACAAATTACATATTTCTGTACATCTCATAGCTATCAGGATATATCTGTGGAACAATTGTAGCTTACTGCGAACATTATATATTATTATAATACATACACACTCTTACACAAATACACACACATATATATATGTATATGTATATATATATATTGTATTTGACAAAAGTTGATTGCAAGAACATCTGAAAGGCTAATCTTACCTTTGTGATCATGTTTCATGTCCAATCCATAAATTGGGTGTAACATGAAACATGGTCATGTTCTCAACCCCACCACCCTGCCTGAATCAAAGGCTTCTTCCCTCTTCCCCCGTAGTCTCCTGTATACATTTACATTTAGTGTGGTTGTGATTAACTCAAGCCACACAGCCATTCATTCACAGATTTATTCATAGGAGAGCAGCAGAGTCCATTGATTAGTTACTTCAGCTCCATAACCAGACCGTACCTGATCCTGGTTGCAATGCTTTGAAGGCTTAAATATAAAAAAAATAATAATGATTGCACATTTACTTTTATCAATGTGGATGTATTTTTTTACATTTGCAAAAGGTGGACTATGCCTTTTGGCTGCAGACCAAGGAGGCTATCCTTTAGTTCTGTAGTATGTCTGTAGGATTTAATGGCAGTGAAAAGATTAATGCATGTTTACTGACCATGTGCAAAGTGCAGTATCGCTGATCTTCAGTCATATATTGTCTTTAGCTCGCCATACATTGATGTAAGAACCTACTGTACACCATGCAGCGTTGTTACCAGTGTAGATAAGACAGGTGTTCGAAGTGATCGCCATGGATGGCACCCCGCAAAACCTCAGAGATGTGAAGATACTGCAGGTCTCCAAAATGTAAACAAAATATTGTTTATTGCAAATAATGTCACATAGGCCAAAATTGCCAATGTTCCGGGGCCCTGCAGGGTCCCTCCTCAGGCAATACAGTGATGTCACCTAGTTGGCTAGAGGAAGGGACCCTGTGCGGGCCCTAAAATGTCGGCACTTTTGACTTATAAGACAATATTATTATTATTATACAGGATTTATATAGCGCCAACAGTTTGCGTAATGCTTTACAATATAAGGAAACCATTACAATCACAATACAATTCAAGACAAGATGGTAAGGAGGGCCCTACCCCTGAGGGCTTACTATCTAAAAGGGAGGGGCATGTGATATATGAGGAGGTAGCTGTGTGGGGATGAATTGTTTGAGAACGTGATGGTTGAGTGGTTAGTTTGAGGTGGGATAGGCTTCCTTGAAGGGATGAGTCTTAAGGGATCGCCTAAAGGCAGTCAGGGTAGGAGATAGACGGACAGGTTGGGGTAAAGAGTTCCAGAGGACATGATAGACTCTAGTGAAGTCCTGGAGGCGAGCATGGGAGGAGTTGAAGAGGGATCTGGAAAGCAGGAGGTCTTGGGAGGAGCGGAGGGGATGGTTAGGGTGATATTTTGAGACACGGTTGCAGATATATCTGGGGGCAGAGTTGTGGATGGCTTTGTAAGTAGTTGTTAATATTTTGAATTGTATTCTTTGGGCTACTAGAAGCCAGTGGAGGGATTGGCAGAGGGGGGATGCAGACACTGAACGTTTGGTTAGGTGGATGAGCCTAGCAGTAGCATTCATGATAGACTGAAGGGGGGATAACCTGTGTAGAGGTCGGGCAATGAGGAGGGAGTTACATTAGTCAAGATGAGAAAGAACAAGTGAGTGGATGAGTAGTTTAGTGGTTTAATTGGTGACATTTTGGGGCATATTTTGGAGATGTTGCAAAGGTGAAGGCGGCAGGATTTGGATAGACATTGGATGTGGGGCAGAAAGGTGAGGTCTGAGTCAAGGGTGACACCTAACACCTTGGCATGAGGGGAAGGTTTGATAGTTGTGTTATCAATCACAAGGAAAATGCTGGGGGAAGGAGCACAGGGGGAGGAAATATCATGAGCTCAGTTTATATATTTGCAATAAACAACATTTTCTTTGCATTTTGATGTGCTGGCGAACTATCTTCGCAACAGAGTAGGGAAGGTGAACCTCCCTAACGGGGTCACAGACAGCAATAAAAACCAGACAGGTGTTCTAATACTTCTCCACCCTATACAAAACAAATGTGTTGGCTTCAGTTGAACTTTAAATTGTAGGAAAACAATAATGGTTGTTCAAAAAATATTCATTCCAGCCATCACTTCTCCCCTGACAGTCATTGGTTAGAGAGGTCTGCTGCTACCAATAGATATGGCATTTATTGCTTTCATCGTGCAAACCTCGCAATGGTTATCTCACGACCATGGGTACATTTTTACTTTTCCAATTACAGAAACTGAAAACTAATTAGTTGCAATTGATTAGTGCACATTGTACATCGTCATTGCACTTTCTACTACTCTCTTAAATAGGCATGACTGTTGCTATACGCAGTAACTCCCAGTAGTTTCCTTTAAAGCAATTCCTATCTGTGCATGTGATCCTTTTAAATTGAATCTTTCATTCCTCCTCTGTAAACAACAGGATCCTGTCAACGGCTTTAAAGTGATTTTAAAGTCAAAATGTTTATAAGCTATTTCAAATGCTGATGACATCACTTACAATGGATGTTGCTCCTTGATGTTTAAAAATGTTAGTTTTCTGCAGAATCAGCTGATCCCCTGAACACTGGACCCGATATCCTGTTTTAGTGTGGTTCCTTTCCTTTGTGGGGTGCTATCCACCCTTGTGTGTGCTACTAAACTTTGTGTGTCTCTACAAATACAAATAGTAAAGTATGTCACCAGCACATCATGGTTCAAGCAGTAAACATTTTATTGATGCACACACATTTTGTCACATTGCAACACTTTGAGGCCCCGCAGGGTCCCTTCATTAGGCACCTTCATCAAGACCCTGAGTGGCCCCAAAAATTGCAAAGTGAAACCTTGTGTGTGCATTAGGGCGGCCACCTTTTCTTCCAGCGAAACCCAAACACTGTAGCGACTGACGGAAAATCTTTTTGGGAGAATGAGTGGTGGCTTATTCATATGTAAATAGCACCACCCATTAATATGTAAATATCACAGGTGAGATTATTTTCAGGGGGGGCTAGTAGCCCCTATCTTAATTTTGGTTGCCCCTGTCTGCCTGACATCTTGTGTCTGGGTTTCAGCTGCCATGAAACCCGAACACAGCATTCAAAACCTGGACTGTCTGGTTGAATCCTGGACAGGTGGCAACCCTAGTGTGCATCAATAAAATGATTACTGCTTGAAGATTGAACCATGGTGCAGGAACGTGTGGTCAGGTGAGGCAGAGCTTCACCTAGTATTATGGAGAAAGAAGCTGTCAGCTTCAAGTCTAAATCTGACAGCTTTTTCTCCATTCAGATCGGCTTGTTACAGATTACACAGCAGGGAAATCCTCCCCACTGTGTAACCTGTCATGGACGGAGCGCTGCCTGCTAATTACAGGCGGTGCTGCATCCGGCTTTTGACAGCTAAGTTAGGTTACAAAGCAGCGGGCTTCCCCACTGCTTGTGTAACCTGACATAGTGAGGCAAGAGCTGCAACAGCCTCTACTCTATGTTAGAGGCTTGAGCTCTGTAGATGGTTTGGACCAATAGCAAAGCGCCATTGGTCCAAGCTGTCCAATGAAAAAATAGTAAAAACAAAAACACTGAGGACATTGATCTTGATGCTTCACCAGTGACGAGCAAGTGATGGACAAGGAGGTTCCTCCCTTCTCCATCCTCCCTCCACACAGCTCGGTGACCGGGTTAGGGGCGGGGTAGGCGGGGCAGGGGGAAATGCATCACCTAGCGAGGACTACACTGCACGTCACTGGTGTGCTGGTGACATATTTTACTATTTGGATCTGAAGCGGCGCCATCTGCAGTCACTACATCACCCACCACAAGGGAAATACCAGTAAGAAGTGCCGCAGGGCTCTTCTGCATTCTACAAATACAAAGACACAGCAAGACAGCCTCTCCTGTGTTTCCTGCTCCTCCTTCCTCCCTTCTCCAAGCTAATAGATGGATAGCAAGGGGTAGACTTAACTGTCCCTTGTAATCCTGTACTGGACAGGAAGTTCAGGGAATCCGAGCTCAGAGAGTTGGAGCAAGTTGTATGGAAGTGTGATGATGGTAAGTTCTTTGGCAAAATTGCAAAGAAATACTTCTCTGGACAATGTATATTTGTTTGATCTGGATTCAATATTGAAAAAAAGTTTAATATCACTTTAACCACTTCAAGACCAGGTGTTTAGACCCCCTTCCTGGCCAGGCCATTTTTTAGTATTCAGCGCTGCAGTACTTTGACTGAAGTTGATTCCGTCATACAACACTGTACTGAAATGAATTTTATACCATTTTTTGGGGACAGATAGAGCTTTATTTTGGTGGTATTTAATCACCACTGGGGTTTTATTTTTTACTATAATTAGGAAAAATTAGATAAAAGAAAACACAAGAAGGTGGTGCTGGAGACGAAATCTGTAATTGCAACTCCTTTTTTTTTCCAAATAATATTCCGGGTAGAAAATAAACTCTTTGTATTACTGTATAAAGCTCGGGTGAAAGTAGGAAATTTGCATTTGTTCTACTAAGACAACAAGCTGGTAGAGCCTATAGATGTGTAGATTTTCATATGTCATTAATTCTGTCCGGAGGTCTTCTGCTACCGTGTGATAACATACAGTATCTTCTATCTCTTCAGAATCTAGACATTTAAAGTTGCACTATAGAAATTCATTCAAGTATCACAACTAATAACAAAAATGTATCTTATTTGTGTATTACTCGGCTGTAGATCCTTCAAATCATCTCTGAATTGGCGCTGACACTGTCCTTCCTACTTTTGTTCCCCATGGTCCCTGTGTGTGTTGTAAAGTAGTCACTGTTCCAAGCTCACTCCTATGATGGACTACAATCTCACATTGACTAATTTGTTATGAGATTGAAGTCCATCACGGGAGTGAGCTTGGTGCGGTGGCCACCTACAGGGACCATGGGGAACAAAGTAGCCCCCTCCAGAAGGAAGGACAGTGTCGGCACCAATGCAGATATGATTTGAGGATCTACAGCTGAGTGATACATGAATAAGATACATTTTTGTTAATAATTAAGTTATTTGAATGCACTTTTAAGATTGAACTCCTGTGTTTACACAGCTAAAGCTAAACCACGGTCCACCCTTCAGTCTTGCAACGCCTCCTCTCCTGGACTTAAAGGAGAACTATGGGGTTAAGGCTTTTCCCCATAGTTCTCCTTAGGGTAACGGGAGAACACAAACTAGCGTCCTCCCGTCACCCTAGGCTCAGCATACCGCGAGCTGCTGCTCGCGGTATACTGAGAAGCCGCAGCTGAAGCGGATCCCGACAATTATGCCGGGATCCGCCCAGCTGCGTAACTGACAGCTGGCTCTGCCTATCTAGAGGCAGAGCCAGCTGTACCCGCCCCCTCCCCGTCCGTTCCGCCAGTCAGTGCTCCCCTGTCATGGCAGAGAGCCGTGACAGGATCGAGAGGTGAGCGAACGCCGGTATGTGTTCGCTCACCTCCCGATCTACTGAGCCAACCTGTGACAGTCTCATTGTCACCGATTGGCTAGAACTATGAGGTGAGTGAAAAGCACTCACCTCATAATTCTCCATGAAATTACTTATTTTGATTTCACTGCACACTGTGAGCTTCTAACAATGTGCATTAGAAGCTGCAGTGAGTCAGATAGAGCCCAACTCAGTTGCTGGCTTGAGTAAACCCAGCATCATCTAGTACTTTCCTCTCCCGTGTGGCTGTCCCTGACCCGCCCTTTTCATTTATTATTCAGTTATTTCAATCAAATCTTATTGACAAATCCAGGAAACTTCTAGATGAGTTTCTTCTTTCACTTCATATAATGTGCAAGGATATAAGAAGGTTTAGAGCCATACAGATACACATACAAAGAAAACCACAGGTTGAACTGGATGGACCTTTGTCCTTATTCAACCTCATCTACTATGTTAGAGGTTCAGCATGTGGGCTTTACAAATGGGGTTTATTTAGGACAATCTGCATGCAAATGCAGTCTCCCTAAAATGCCCTACTCCTCCAGATTGACATCCACCCAGCAACGCATTTTGATATTTGCAAAGCTCCTCCCAGGAGCAAGACTTTTGCCTTGAGTACAGAGGCAGGGTGCTGTGATGTTTACAGGAAGCTATGTACAGCCCCCTGACAGCCTCTTCTAATCATCCAAGATCTGCCTGTGTTGCATAGACAATCAGAGACACTCACAGGGTTATTCACAAAAGGGTGAAGGTAGGAGAAGTGAACAATCTAGGACAACATACAGTAGCTGATTTGGAAAAATTCTCCAATTCAGCTCACTTTCCAATTCAGCTATGTTGTCCTAGATTGTTCACTTCTCCTGCCTTCTCCAAACTCTTCACCCTTCTGTGAATAACCCTGTCAGTGACGATGTCGCTGGGTCTATAATAGGGTATGCATTGAAAACAAAAAGTTTAATTTAAAAATGTAATCATTATGTTCATGAGGGGGGGGGGGGGGGAGGGGTTTTAAAAAA